>NW_017672837.1:85335-166049 GCF_001879085.1 Nicotiana attenuata
CCATTTGGGTTATTGTGGATCGGCTGACCAAGTCCGCTCATTTTATTCCTATGTGTACCACTTATTCATCGGAGCGGTTGGCGGAGATTTATATCCAGGAGATCGTCCGTCTGTATGGTATTCCAGTTTCTATTATTTCAGACAGAGGTACTCAGTTTACATCGCGGTTCTGGAGAGCCGTGCAGCAGGAGTTAGGTACTCGGGTAGAGTTGAGCACAGCATTTCACCCCCAGACGGACGGACAGTCCGAGTGCACTATTTAGATTCTTGAGGATATGCTCCGTGCGTGTGTGATTGAGTTTGGAGGGTCTTGGGATCATTTCTTGCCATTGGCGGAGTTTGCTTACAACAACAGTTATCAGTCTAGCATTCAGATGGCGCCGTATGAGGCTTTATATTTTAGGAGGTATAGATCTCCGGTGGGTTGGTTTGAGCCGGGTGAGGCCAGGCTATTGGGCACAGAGTTGGTTCAGGATGCATTGGAGATAGTTAAGATGATTCAGGATAGACTCCGTACAGCCCAGTCCAGACAGAAGAGTTACGCGGACAGGAAGGTTCGTGATGTTTCATATATCGTTGGTGAGCGGGTTGTGCTTCGGGTTTCGCCTATGAAGGGCGTCATGAGGTTTGGGAAGAAAGGAAAGCTGAGTCCGAGGTTTATTAGCCCTTTTGAGATCTTGAGGCGAGTTGGGGAGGTTGCTTATGAGCTTGACTTACCTCCCAGTTTGGCCGGAGTTCATCCAGTATTTCATGTTTCGATGCTCCGGAGGTATCACGGTGATCAGTCGCACGTGTTGGATTTCAGTTCAGTCCAGTTGGACAAGGATCTATTCTATGTTGAGGAGCCAGTGGCTATATTGGACAGGCAGATCAGAAAGTTGAGGTCAAAGAACATAGCTTCAGTGAAGGTTCAGAGGCGGGGTCAGCCGGCCGAGGAGGCGACCTGGGAGACCGAGCAGGATATGCACAGCAGTTACCCTCATCTTTTCACTACTTCAGGTATGTTCTCTATGCTCGTTCGAGGACGAATCAATGTTTAAGTGTAGGAGAATGTGACGACCCGGCCGGTCGTCTTAATAATTAACGCCCCTATCCCCTATTAACTGCTTCCCCAAAGTTCATTTTTACTATTTTGGGTTGCCGGGACGTTCGGTGTTGAGTTTCGGAGAGATTTGGGACACTTAGTCTCTAAATGAGAACTTATGTGTTGAAAAGTGGTCCGTAGTCAGAACAGTGTGAAGACGACCCCGGAATGGAAATTCGATGGTTCCGTTAGCTCCCTTAGGTGATTTCGGGGTTGGGAGCTTGATCGGAATGTATTTTGGAAGTCCTTAGCTCATTTAGGCTTGAAATGCCGAAGTTTGAATTTTTGAAGTTTCCGGTCCAATAGTGAGTTTTTGATCCGAGGGTCGGATTGGAATTCCGGAAGTTGCAGTAGCTTCGTCATGTCATTTGGGATGTGTGTGCAAAATTTCAGGTCATTCGGACGTGTTTTGGTTAGGTTTTTGATCGAAAGCGTGTTTTGATGGAAATTAAAGTTATTAGGCTCAAATCCTTGTTTAATTCGAGTTTCCGGCGTTGTTTTAGGTGGTTTAAGGATTGGTACAAGTTTGAATGGTGTTATGGGATATGTCCGCAGGTTTGGTTGGGGTCCCGGGGGCCTCGGGTGTGTTTCGATGCTCAACGGAGCATTTTGTGTTGTTAAAAATTGCAGAAAAACTGAACTCTGCTGTTGCAGATTTTTCCTCTTCGCGATCGCGGCCTCCCTCTCGCGTTCGCGTAGTGTAATCTTGGGGTAGGCTAGTTCCTTCATCGCTTTCGCATAACATCATCCGCGTTCGCGTACCTATGCCAGTTCGTTCTTCGCGTCCGCGAGCGCTTTCACGCGTTCGCGTAGAGCAGCTTCTGGATCTCAGCATCTTCCTTAATCGCGATCGCGTTACAGACCACGCGTTCGCGTGGCTTAAAAGTCCCAGGCCTTCGCGTTCGTATCCTACCCCTCGCGATCGCGAAGGGCATTTTTGACATCTTCCATTTTTCTTCTCCGCGAACGTGAGCAAGTCTCCGCGTTCGCGATTCATTGAATGTCTGGACAGCATTTAACATTTCAAAAACGAGGGTTAGCCATTTTTATCAAAATACAAGCTTGGGAGCTCGGATTTGGGAGCAATTTCGAAGGTTTTTCGAGGGCAACGATTGGATAACGATTCTCTACTCCCTTATGCTTAAAACCCACTAATCTAATCACAAATTCATCCTTAATTTCGGATTTTTGAATGAAAAATGGGTGGAACTTCATAGGCTAAACTATTGAGTTTTGAGTGGGTGTTTGACCTCCGATTTGGGAGATTTTTATATGGTTAGACTCGTGAGAGTACGAGGGTTCCAAAAATGTGAAAATTATTCGATTCCGAGGCGTTGGTCTGAAGGGCATTTTGGTCATTTTACCTAATTTCGCGCCATAACGTTGAATTAATTAGTAGAATCAGTTGCTTGCGATGTTATTTACAATGTGTAATTGAATTGAATAGATTTGGGCCATTTGGAGTCAGATACTCGTGGCAAGGGAGTGGTTTCTAGTTGATATTGAGCCGGTTCGAGGTAAGTGGCTTGTGTAACCTTGTGTGGGGGACCTCTCCCCTTAGGATTTGTTACTTGGTATTTGGAGTGCCTTGTACGCGAGGTGACGTGCGCGTACTTGAGCCAATTGTTGAAAATCCAGTTTTACTTAAGATATTGAGATTGAGTTTCTTTCATATTTGCTTTATTCTACTTGCAATTATAACCTGTGCTAGATTAGGAAAGTATGTTTAGTTGATTTAACTTGCCTAATTGCTTAAGTTGCCTTGACTGTACTACGTGAAGCATGCTAGGCCAGTACTACCTATTGCTTGTCTTTTGTACTTCATTTCTGTGTATCTTCTGGTTGTGATTGCGCATTTATATTAGGACTACGGATGTGGGATTCCGGTAGCTCCCCCCCTTTTTTGTTTGTTTACTTTGGGACTACGGGTTCGATTCCCGGTAGATCCCCCTGCACTTTTACTTTGGGACTGCAGGTTAGATTCCCGATAGATCCCCCTGCACATTGATAGTTGGACTACGGGACGGTATCCCGGGAGATCCTTCGGATTAACATATATGATGGACTACGGGACGGTATCCCGGGAGATCTACTGGACAGTTGAGAAGAGGACTACAGGACGGTATCCTGGGGGATCCTCATTATTATCATTGGTATTAAGTTGTACTTATTCGTTTATTCTGTTTTTTGTGTCGTTGTTATCGCCTTGTTTAACCTATTTATTCTCACTGCTGTACTCATTATTACTGCCAGTTTTTCATACTGTTAATTTATTATTATATTTTACCTCAATAGGGCCCTGACTTTCCTCGTCACTACCCAACCGAGGTTAGGCTTGGCACTTAGTGAGTACCGCTGTGGTGTACTCATGCCCTTCCTGCGCATGTTTTTCATGTGCAGATCCAGGTACCTGCACTCAGGCGCACTATCCTTGAGGTCAGGAGAGCTACGGAGAATTTAAGGTACTTCTGCGGCGTCCGCAGACCAAGAAGTCTCCCTCTTTACTCTATCTGTAGTACTTAGTCTCTTTCGCACTTTTGTCTAGACGAATTCTGGAGATTAGAGCTGTATGTTACTTCCATTAGCTTGTGTTCCCGTGAGTTTCCGGGTTTTGGGATGAGATTTTAGACTTCCGCATTTATTATGAGTTGTATGTGCCAAGTGGCAGTTTTATACAGATTTCTTATAGTTGTTCAGCCTTATTTAGTTATTTTCGCAAGTTATGTTATTTGTTCCGCACTGTTAGGCTTACCTAGTTGTAGGAACTAGGTGCCATCACGACATGTTCTTTGAGGGTGAACTGGGGTCGTGACACATGTATATATTTTGAAAAAATATGAGGGAAAAATTGAGTATCAACAATCATCTCCCATTTCCAGGTTGGAATATCTATATTCTGAATCAATCCACCGGGTTTCTGATGCTCGATCGTTACTTTTTGACAATTAGGACACTGGGCTACAAATTTTGCAATAGCCTTCTTCATGTTGTCCCACCAATATAGCTCCATAACATCATGCTACATCTTTGTCGAGCCAGGATGGACTGGATATCGGGACTGACGAATCTCAATCATAATCTTATCTTGCAACCCTGCCACATTAAGCACACATAATCGACCTTGATATCTCAATGCCCTATCCTCTCCGATCTCGAAAGCTTTAATCTTATGCTGCTAAATTCCCTCTCTCAATCGTACTAAGGTAGTGTCTTCATATTGTTGTGCTTTTACCTCGGCTACTGATGAGTGGTGATTTTACCACTTATTTTAGTCTCTTTTCTTGAGATTTTGCGTCCTTTAATTATAATATGAGGTTGTTTATGGTGTGTATTGCTAGATATTCTGGTAAATGATGCCATGAAGAGAGTTGAATTTAATTGAAGTAGAATTGAGCAAAAAAAGAGAGTACAAAAGTGCAAAATCCTTCAGTGATTCCGCATATGTGGAACACTGACCGCATATGCAACCTCGCATCTGCGAGGTGGAAGACCGCATCTACGAAATTAAGCTTCCTTCTCTGGCACCGCAACTGCGAGAGAAGAACTGTTTCTGTGGTAGCGCATCTGCGCATAAAATACGCATATGCGCATGCAAGTCCGCTTATGCGGAGTCAGAGTTTCCCTTCAATGATCGATCTGCGATAGGTTGCCCGCATCTGTGGAGCCGCACCTGCGAGGATCCTTCCGCAGGTGCGGTCAACGGGCTTAGACCTGGACAGGATTGACAATTCACATCTTCTCAACTCCAAACCCACAAATACACGAGCTAGCTATTGGAAACGAATCTTTTGTCTCATTTTCAGTCCTTAGACTAGAGAGAAACAAGTTTTGGAAGCTAGGGTTCTTGCACACACACTTGGGTCTTGAAGATTTGAAGCTTTTTGTTGAGAATTTCTTACCCATTTATGTTCATTTCTTCATTTCCTTGCTTTGTATTGTATATCTAAGTGTATAGTATTTTCTCCAACACTTGAATCTTGTTTATGGAAATATTCATATTTGAAGTGTGGATGAAATATCTTGTTGTGCTTATGTATTGAACGATTTTTATTTATTATGAAGTGAGTTATTGTTTCTTTAATTATTCTTGTTCTTTAATGTTTCCAAAGGGATTAGATAACCCTAGGACTCGCCCATTTACTTCGAATTAACTTTGGGAAAGATAATTTGGGGTTGAGAAAGATTAATTAACAAGAACTTGAGGCTTTAACCCTCACTTTATAGATTCTACCTAGGGATAGGATTGAACTACATGTAGCCATATTCGGTGTGCTTAATCCCTTAATTGTTTTAGGGATAATCCAATTAGGAAGTCTTGTTAGTCTTTGGAAGAAGCTAATATAGAATTATTACCGAGGCTAATTAACATAAACTCGCTCATATTTGTAAAATCATGAAATACATTGGATCGTTACTTGGGTGTAAATTCCCCGTGTATCCATGCTTGTAGCCATTGATCATTTTACTTGCTTTCTAGGTTAGTTTACATTTCGCATTTAGTTATAAATATTTTCTCAAAAATTATTCTAAGTGTTTGGCATTGCATAACAAGTGATAATTCTCTTACATGCCTAATCACCTACATATTGTTCTCTATGGTATTCGACTCCGACTCATAGTTGGGTAAATTATATTGCATGCGACCGTGTCCATTTACTTTTTAGTAGTGGATTTGGATGTCATCAGCTACCAAAAACGATTCTGTTGTATTCTATGCAGTAACACCTCCGTCATCAAAGTCTAACAATCTGATTCTCATATTGGCCAGCTAGCTCTTTAGTCAACCCTTGTCTACCTGCCTTAATGTACACTAAGCTTCCCATTGACTTAAGGCTGAGAGCGCCTGCCACAACATTGGCTTTACGGGATGGTACAATATCTCGGCATCGTAGTCTTTCAGCAATTCAAGCCACCTACACTACCTCAAATTCAACTCCTTCTAATTTAAGATGTATTGTAACTCTTGTGATCTGTGTAGATGTCAACATGGGCACCATATAATCGGTTCCGCCATATCTTCGCATATATTACTGCAGCCAATTCCAAATCATGAGTCGGGTAATTCTTTTCATGTTTCTTCAATTATCTCGTTGCATAAGCAATCACCTTCCCACATTGCATCAATACGCACCCCAAACCTATACCTTAGGCATCACAATATACCACATAACCTTCTGTTCTTTCTAGGAGAGTAAGCACTGGCACGGATGTCAATTGATTCTTTAGCTCCTGAAAACTACGTTCACAAGCGTCAGACCACTGGAACATGGTAGCTATCTATGTTAACTTAATCAATGGTGGTGATATAGAGGAAAAACTCTTCTACAAACCGCCTATAATATCCTACTAGCCCCAGGAAGCTGCGGACTTCTGACAGTGTTGTAGGTCTCGGCCAATTCTTCACTACATTGATCTTCTGAGTGTCGACACTAATACCCTCATCATATATCACATGGCCAAGGAATGCTACTGAGTTCAGCCACAATTCACATTTAGAGAGCTTAGCATATAACTTACGATCCTGAATGGTCTGTAATATTATCCGCAAGTGGCCCGCATGTTCCGCCTCGAATGAGAATACACCAGAATGTCATCAATGAATATGATCACGAACACGTCAAGATAGGGTCTGAATACACTATTCATGAGATCCATAAAAGTTGTTGGGACATTGGTTAGCCCGAACGACATCACCAAGAACTTAAACTGCCCATATCTTGTTCGGAAGGGGGTCTTCGGAATCTCCTTCTCCTTAACCCTCACCTGATGATACCCTGAACGTAAGTCAATCTTGGAGAAATACTTGGCACCCTAGAGTTGGTCAAACATGCCGTCAATCCTCAAAAGTGGATACTTGTTCTTTATAGTAGCCTTATTCAACTATCGATAATCGATACACATCTTTAACGACCCGTCTTTCTTCCGCACGAACAAGACTGGCGTACCCCAAGGTGAAGTTCTAGGCCTAATGAAGCCCTTATCCAGCAAGTCCTTCAACTGTGCCTTCAACTCTCGCAACTCTGCTGGGACCATCCTGTATGGAGGGATATAGATCGATTGAGTGTCAGGCAACACATCAATACTAAACTTAATCTCCCTTTCAGGAGGAAAGCCTGGGAGTTCATCTGGAAAAATGTCTGGAAATTCTTTGACCATGGGGATTGATTGTAGAGTAGGCGGCCTCGTCTCCGCATCCCTAACATGAACGAGATGATAAAATAACCTTTTGAGATCATCTTCCTTGCCTTAAGATAGGAAATAAACCTACCTTTCGGTGTAGCAATGTTCCCCTTCCGTTCAGTGACGGGTTCACCGGGAAATTGAAACCTAATCATCTTCGTACGACAAGCATGAGACCAACCAGCCCATTTCCATTATCACATCGAAATCAACCATTTCTAGCTCAAATAGATTCGCCAAGGTTTGACGACTACAAATCATCATTGTGCAACCTCTATATACTCTTCTTTCAATCACAGAATCTCCTATCGGAGTGGATACTGCAAGTGGTTTACTTATCTATTCAGGTTCAACACCAAACTTATTAGCCACAAAGGGTGTAACATATGATCATGTAGATCCCGGATCAATCAACAACATATACATCATAAAAAAACACAGACAATATACCTGTAACAACATCCAGAGACGACTCGAGATCTTGTCGACCTACTAGAGCATAGGTTCGATTTTGAGTACCGCTCGAACTCAGCACTGCACCTCTACCTCTACCACGACCTCTTGACTACTAAAAACCCTGTGTTAGAGGTCGAACTGATGAGGAAGAACTAGACACAGATCCAGTCGACTGACCCATACCACCACCTCATCTGATAGGACAATCCCGTATCATATAGCCAGGCTGTCCACAAGAATAGCACACATCTGAACCTCGATGGCACAATCCAAAGTGGGCCTTGGTGCATTGATCACAACGGGGTATTGGGGGTCTCGTCTAACTAGTATCCCTATGATATTGTGAGCCTGATGCCCGCGAACTCTGACCTGGACTAGAATAGATAGATCGATCATACTGAGGCCTCTGAAACTGTAGAGGAGCACTAGCTACAGGTGGCGCCAAAATTCCTCAAAGACTCAGGCCTGATACTACCTCTGAAGTCACTAGAATACCCTTCGAATCTCGCCCTCTTATGCTGGCCCCTATCCTGCTCCCTATCTACCCTTTGCTGACGATAACGATCCCCTAGTGTTTGGGCATAAGCCTGAATACGGGAAATATCCATGCCCTCCACCAAGGAGGCTGTCGTGCACTCATTTATCAAATGTGGTCCCAACCCGTTCACAAATAGGTGCATCCTATCGCTCATCTCGACCACCATATGGGATCATACCTTGCTAAAGAATCAAACTGCATACTATACTCTCGTACACTCATATTACCTTGTCGAAGGTTCAAGAACTTATCAGCTCTAGCTCGTCGTATCTCAACTAGCAAGTAATGCAAGAAAGGCCTCAGAAAATTCCTTCCACACAGCTGGTGGAGCGTTCGGACCCCTGGATCTCTCCCGGCTGTCATACCAGAAAACCGCTAAATCTCGTAACCGATAAGAAGCCAACTTTACTGCCTCAGTATAACTAGCATGCAACCCGCAATCTACGATGGACCTGATCAATAAAAGTATGCGGGTCCTCCTTGGGGTCTAATCCGGTTAACACTGGAGGGTCTAGATTAATAAAATCACAAACTCTCGCACTAACCGGTTTGTCAGCAGCACCGGTATTCTGCCTCTGAGCCTGAGCAACTACTAATCTAGTCAACATCTGCATGGCACTTTGCATATCCTGGTTTGTAGTACCAGATGGAGGAACTGGAGGTGCTGGGTCCCTCCTCATATCCATTAGAGGGGACGGAGTAGAAGAGGTATGAGACGGAATCTCGCTCTGAGCCTCACTTTGGCCTGCTCTGGCTGGAGGCCCTGACTGGTACCCTCTCCCGTAGCTTTATCAAGTAGTCTACTAATCGCTTTCTTCCTAGTCGAAGGCTTACGACTCAACTCTACGTATGATCTAGATTTAGAAAGAAAGTAACAACCCTAGAAGTCACATAGCCTCCTGATTATAAATGTGGCACGCTACACATCCATAATCAAGACTCTACAAGACGCGACACATAGACAACCCCTAGGACAGCCTTGCTCTAATACCAAGTTTGTCATGACCCAAACCAGAGGGCCATGACCGGCACCCGGGCCATACCTACCGAGCACCAACATACATTTTACCTAACCTTTCTTATTATCTATAAGGCCGACGAGATCAACATCGATGATAGACATGAATTATGAACAACCAACAATGACAGATAATGGCATGAACATATATAACATGCGCCGACAAGGCTGTCATAACGCTATATATAAGGTACGGCTGATAAGCTGCCATGAGAGACTATACAACAAAAATCAGCCGACAAGGCAATCCAAACTATACATGAGTCGACACCTATCTATGAGCCTCTAAAGAAGCATAAGTGCTGCAATATTGCCAAAACAGGGCCCCGACTACCCATAATGTCTATAACAAAAGTGCATACTAAGACCACGGCAAGTCCGGAGAAGATATCTCGCCAATAACCGCTGAACTGGGCAGCCTAATATGGTGGGGGATCTTCGTCTACCTATCTATCAAGACCTGCAGCATGACATGCAGCATCCACAAATAAAAGAGACGTCAGTATGAATAAAGTACTGAGTGTGTAAGGCAGGAAAGCATAAATAAGAACAGTAATGTAAACAGGGATAGAGAATATACAATCTGTAACATATGAGTACCTTTGAGAGCGATTGACATGAAATGCATATATATATATATATNTATATATATATATATATATATATATATATATATATATATATATATATACACTATTAGAAATATACACGGCCACGTGGAGCTCGATTAAACCCAACTGATCAGTGGTTGCACAATATGTGTCGTACCCGGCCGGCTATGGCGCGGCTCGGTAGAGTAAAGTAGGTACATATATATAATTAGTGTTGGACTCATTGGAATCACATTCTGAAGCTTTCGGAGTGACGTAAGGTCGGTAAACTCCATACAAGTTATTAGGACTAACTCTTCGTCATGGATATTGTAAGAATCAAGAAGTACCAACAACATTGATAACATATGAATAAGAGAAGTAACATTAACATCAATCGTTCCATAAGAAGGGAAACAATGTAAGTACTGCTAGCTTCTAAGAGTGGAGTATCTTTGGAAACTCGTTCATTATATTATATACTATCGGAGTCGTGCAAAAGAAGGAAAGGTATAGCCTCACATACCTTGTATATACTGCCCAACCTCAAGCTATGCAAATGTCATGACTCCTTAGTCTACAATAAGAGGAATGACATTATCGTTATCGTTTAAGGATCGTAACTATTATATATCGACCGCAACCTATTTTATGATAAAATGGACAGCACCTCCCCTATTTATATTACTTCCTACAAGTTAAAACAAGCAGCAAACATCCCAAACAACATCAATAATAATCATATTAAGCCTCCCAAAACAGTCCACCAACCAACAACATTACTAACAAGTCTTTCGATAGATATCTCACAAGTTCTAGCTTCAACGACTTAGCCGCAACTTGGATAATCTTAAATACATGTAGAGTAAGAGGTTCTTACCTTTAATCAGATAGAAAAACTCCAATTTGACATTACTTCACCACAAAATATCCTTCCAATGCTTCCACAAGAACAAGGAAGCGAAACTAACAATCAATTCGGGTTTTTTGACACTAGAATCACTTTGGAAGACTTGAAATCACCTAGGGTTGCTATAAAAAACACGAGAGATTATTTTACAGAACTTAAACCACTTAAAACAACCCCCCACATGAGCTGGAACCACACAAAAATCAGCAACAACAAGAAGAACAAGAAACTCATTAGTGCCACGGGATTCTCGACACTTGATTTGTGTTGTTTGACCTTTGTTTGGGTTTTGGATCATGAGATAACCTTGAGAGAGAGTTTTTAGGTGTCTAGGGTCTGAAGAGAGTTTAAATAATGAGTTAAAATGGGCTTAAGGCATCTCATATATATCAATATATCTCAACTGCCTAAGTGGGCCCATAGAGAGATGCTTGTGCAGTCTCGCAAAAATGCAAATATCTCTCTACTCTGATGTCGTATGGATAAATGGCTTAACGAGTTAAAAATTAGACTCATAGATCTTCACTTTGGTGGGTATATCACCCCATAATTCCAAATAAATTGGGACAAAAGCTTAGTAAAATTTGACCTAGAGTTTAAGTAAAATTATAAACGTAAGTTGCGACAACTTTTGTCGACTTTTATTTCATAACTCGTTTGACTTCAAGACTTATGATACGTATATTATATGATTCAAATACGTTAAAACACGACCTCCTGAGCATATTAATCACCTTCTAGTTTTATCCAAAAATACGAGTTACAATATTCTTGATTCATTTAACTTCTAATACTTGTTAAACACTCTTATACACCCATGCATCATTTAAGACCAATAGGATTAAATTCTTATCATCTCAAAGATAATTTCTTCTCGGGTTTACGTCGACTAACTTACGGTGTGATCTAACGTACGCGAATATGGGTTGTAACATAGTCAGTTGTATGCCATGTTTTCAAAGTGTGAGTTTTTGTTGGATTCGGTTGCCTTTTTGGGGCTTGTGGTATCTTCTGAGGCCATAAAGTGGATCCTTAAAAGATTGAGATAGTTCAGAACTGGCCTAGACCTACTACAACTATAGAGATTCAGAGCTTCTTGAGTTTGGCGGGTTATTATTGCTAGTTCGTGGAGGGATTTTCATCTATTGCAGCCCCATTGACTAGATTGACCCATAAGGGTGCCCCATTCAGGTGGTCCGATGAGTGTAAGTTGAGCTTTCAGAAGCTCAAGACTACTTTAACTACAGCTCCAGTGTTGGTGCTGCCTACAGATTTGGGGTCTTACACTGTGTATTATGATGCATCGCGTATGGGGCTTGGCACGATGTTGATGCAAGATGGTAGGGTGATTGCTTACGCGTATCGACAATTGAAGGTTTATGAGAAGAACTACTCTATTCATGACTTAGACTTGGCAGCTATTATTCATATATTAAATATTTGGAGGCATTATCTCTATGACATGTCGTGTGAGGTATTCACAGATCATCGGAATCTATAGCACTTATTTAAGTAAAAGGATCTAAATTTGAGGAAGCGGAGGTAGTTAGAGCAATTTAAAGACTATGATATTACCATTTTGTACCATCTTGAGAAGGCGAATATTGTGGCGAATGCCTTGAGCAGAAAGGCTAATAGTATGGGTAGCCTTGCATATATTCTAGTTAGTGAGAGACCGCTAGCATTAGATGATCAGGCATTGGCCAATCAGCTCCTGAGGTTACATGTTTCAGAGCCTAGCCGGGTTCTTGCTTGCGTGGTTTCTCAGTCTTCTTTGCATGCGCACCAGAGAGCATCAGTATGACGACCCCCTTTTGTTTGTTCTTAGGGACACAATGCAGCATGGCGAGGCCAAGGAGGTTTCTATTGGAGATGATGGGGTGTTGCGGATGCAGGGTCGGATTTGTGTGCCCAATGTAGATGGGATACGTGAGTTGATTCTTGAGGAGGCCCATAGTTTGCGGTATTCTATTCATCCGGATGCCACCAAGATGTATGAGAATTTGAGGCAACATTATTGGTGGAGAAGAATGACGAAAGATATAGTAGAGTATGTGGCTCGGTGTTTGAACTACTAGTAGGTGAAGTACGAGCATCAGAAACCTGGCGGGTTGCTTCAGAGACTTGAGATTCCCGAGTGGAAGTGGGAGCGTATTACCATGGATTTCATTGTTGGGCTCCTACGGACTTTGAAGAAATTTGATGCAGTATGGGTCATTGTGGATAGGTTGACCAAGTCGGCGAATTCATTCCAGTGGTGGCTACCTATTCTTTAGAGTAGCTGGCTTAGATCTATATTCTGGAGATTGTTCATCTTCACGGTGTGCCGGTGTCTATTATCTTTGATCGAGAAACATAGCTCACATTGCATTTCTGAAGAGCTGTACAGCGGGAGTGAGGTACGCGAGTTGAGTTGAGTATATCATTTCACCTCAGACAGACGAGCAGTCCGAGCACAACCTTTAGATCTTAGAGGACATGCTACACGCCTATGTTATAGATTTTGGGGGTTCTTGGGATCTAATCTTACCTCTTGCGAAGTTTGCCTACAACAACAGCTACCAATCGAGTACTCAGATGGCTCCTTATGAGGCCTTATATGGGAGGCAGTGTCGTTCTCCTATTGATTGGTTTGAGCTGGGAGAGGCTAGGTTGTTGGGAATTTATTTGGTTCAGGATGCCTTGGAGAAAGTCAAGTTGATTCAGGATCGACTTTGTATACATACCAGTCTAGGCAGAAGAGTTACACTGATCGGACAGTTCGTGATGTAGCATTCATGATAGGAGAGAGGATTTTGCTACGGGTTTCACCCATGAAGGGTGTGATGAGGTTCGGGAAGAAGGGCAAGTTGAGCCCTAGGTATATCGGTCCCTTTCATATCCTTGGGAGAGTTGGTGAGGTGGCCTACAGACTTGCATTGCCACCCAACTTATGGGAAGTTCACCCGGTATTCCATGTTTTCATGCTCCAGAAGTATCACGGCGATCCGTCCTATGTATTAGATTTCAGCTCAGTCCAATTGGATAAGGATTTGACTTATGAGGAGGAGTAGGTGGCTATTCCAGCCCGGCATGTCTGAAAGTTGAGGTCTAAGAGTTATCCTTCCGTTAGAGTGTAGTGGACAGGTCAGCCAATCGAGGAAGCTACGTGGGAGTCCAAGTCCGATATGTGGAGTAGATACCCACACGTTTTCACCAGTCCACGTAATTTTCTATGACTTTTCGAGGACGAATGTTTCTTTTAGAGGGGGAGAGCATGACGACCCGATAGGTCGTTTTGACTACTAACCCTTATTTTCTTGTTCTGAGACCTCTATTATTTCCATTTAATGTTTTTCGATTTGCGTGCGCAGTCTGTGTCTTTTTCCGGAAAGATTTTATGTGAAAATTCGAAGAAAACATAATTTTTGGCTTTAAAAATAACTTGGGTTGACTACGATCAACATTTTGTGTAAACAACCCCGGATCGGTATATTGACAATCCAGGTGGGTTCGTATCATTATTTTGGACTTAGGAGTATGCTCAGAATTGAATTCGGAAGTCCCTAACTTGATTTGAATTGTTTTGTCGAAAGTTTAACTTGAAAGTTTAAAAAATTTCCTAGGTTTGACAGTAGGTTGATTTTATAGCTACCGGGTTTAAATTTTGATTTCAGGACTTGGTATAGGTCCCTTTTATCATTTGGAACTTATTTGCAAAATTTGGTGCAAATCGGAGTTGGTTTGATAGGATTTAGACGCTCAGTTGTGATTTTAGAAGTTCTCGAGTTTTCTTTGAAATTTCATGCATTTTGACGTCTGATTCTATCACGACCCAAAATCTACTAAGGGTCGTGATGGCGCCGGACACCATTGTCAGCAAGCCAACACCAAGAAGTTAATTAAATTCCCATTTTAGTATTTACTAGAAATCATTTCTTTTATACGTTAAACAAATAATAATGAAATTCACTTAAATAAGATAATGTCTTTAGCAATCTTAATATTGAATAATCCCATAATCATCCCAGAACCCGGTGTCACAAGTGCATGAGCTATTTCTAGGAAATCAAATGAAGTACAATAACGATCCAGAATACAAATTTGGACAGAAGGTAAATACTATACACTGAAAGAGACTATGCCGGCTGCGGGTCGCCTCGAGAGATGCAGCTCACCTAAGTCTCCATATCATCCATGCTGCTACGCCCATTAGGCCGCTAGAGGTACATGTGCTTGTGCAATAAAAATGCACAGCAAGTGTAACATGAGTACAAAAATAACGTGTATTCAGTAAGTATCCCGTCTAATCTCGAAGAAGTAGAGACGAGAGGTCGACTTCGACACTTACTAGTGGTCCAATAATAATTTACCAATAATATAGTAAATCAAGGATTTTCATAAAAATGGTTGTAACTCAATAGCATGAGGCAAGTAAACAATTCTTTCGTTTATAAGAAATTCCCAATTCATTTTCATCATTTATATATTTATATCAGGCCAGGGAGAACAAATATCAACATCAATGAGTTTCAAGGCAAGCAACACAAGCATGCGCAAATCATGCCGAGGTCGTACGGTCCGATCCAACAATATTTAAATTGTGCACTGCCAGAGGGTCTAATGGAGCGAACCACAGATGCATCTATTACCCCGCTCACGAATCATACATGCGACGCGGTCAAATATAAATAAACACACCAAAGAGTCAATCAAGAATTCATCAGGGAAAACAATTATCCAATAAGAGGCAATCTTTTTTTTTTTGAAGTCAAGAAACGATGTCTAGTCTTTTAGAAATTCATTACCCGTTCGATATGTTTTAAGCATTTTAAATTGACAATAAGATTGCAATTATTACAAGTAAAGCATGCTTTTGGGTCCTAGACTACCCGGACACAAGCATAATAGTAGCTACTCACGGACTCTCGTCACCTCGCGCGCACGTAGTCCCCACAAATAGAAGCACATAACCAGTTAATTCACCTATGGGGACAATTCCCTCTTACAAGGTTAGAAAGGAGACTCATCTCGCTCCGAAGTTCCATAACCGACATTCCACGCCCTTCTGAAGACTTAAATCGATGCATAACGCTCCAAAACTAGCCAATAATTATGCAAACCCATTACTACATGTTCAATTACTCATAATAATCCAATTTATAACAATTTCAAATCCCGATCGAAAAGTTGACAAAATCACCCTCGGGCCCACGTGCCCGGATTTCGAAAATTTTCAAATATAAAGTTTACCCATAACCTCACGAACTCAAATATATAATTTTCTCTCAATTTCATGCCCAAATTCGTGGTAAAATCCAAAATATAAATTTCTAGGGCTTCTACCCAAAACCCACAATTGCTACTAATTTTTTCATGTTTAAATCCTCATACAAACCATGTATTTAACTCACAACTAGTATAAATCACTTAACTCATGATATATGATGAAACCCCCTCTTCAAAAGCTCCAAAAATCACCCAAGCCGAGTAAAATATGGGTGAAATGAACTCAACCCCGCTTTTCAAAACATTCTGCCCAGCGACCCTCGCATCTGCAGTCCATTAGCCGCATCTGTGGCTCCGCTTCTACGGCGTCTTCTCTGCAACTGCGCCCTTCCCCGCTTCTGCGGTCTTCACCTTTGCACCTGCGACTCCCCCTGCTCTAGTCCTTTTCCGTTTCTGCGGGCTCGCACCTGCGGTGCCCACTCCGCAGGTGCGATTACACCAGCAGTCCTCCAACTTCAGCAGCTCTTAAATTCCAAACCTTGATCCGTTAACCACCCGTAATCAATCCGAGGCCCCCAGGACCTCACCCAAACATACCAACAAGTCCTAGAACACTGTACGAACTTAGTCGGGCCATCAAATCACATCAAACAACGCTAAAATCACGAATCAACCCCCAATCCAAACTTAAAGAACTTGAAACTTCAATTTTTACTTTCGATGCCGAAACCCATCAAATCACGTCCTATTAACCTCAAATTTTGCACACAAGTCATATTCAACATTATGGACCTACTCCAACTTCCGGAATCAGAATCCGACCCCGATATCAAAAAGTCCACTTCCGGTCAAACTTCTCAAAAACCTTTAAATTTCTAACTTTCGCCAAATGACTCCAAAATGACCTACGGACCTCCAAATCTGCTTCCGATCGCTCCCAATACCAGAATCACCATAAAGAGCTACTCCCAGACTCGGAATCCCAAACGGGCATTGATAACACTAAAATCCCCAAACTTATGAAATTCTACCAAAATGCTAACTTCCACAATAGGCGCCGAAACGCTCCCGCGTCATCCAAAACCCGATCCGGACGTACGACCAAGTCCAAAATCATCATACGAACCTGATGGAACCTTCAAATCCCTATTCCGAGGTTGTTTACTCAAAAATCAAATCCTTGTCAATTCCTCCAACTTAAAGCTTCCAAAATGCGAATTCTCTTTCCAAATCAACTTCGAACTTCCCGAAATTCAATTCCGACCATACATACCAGTCATAATACCTGATGTGAAGCTGCTCATGGCCTCAAACTACCGAACGATGTGCTAGAGCTCAAAACGACCGATCGGGTCGTTATAGATTCGTAGTTCTAGGTGTTATTTTTTGTATTTTGATCATGCGAGCGAGTTTGTATGATGTTATTACACTTGTGTGCATGTTTGGTTTGGAGCCCAAGGGGCTCGAGTGATTTTCGGATAGGATACGGACTGTTTCAAAACTAGGAGATTGTTGGTTTTTAGTAGTTTCTAGTATCTAGTGTGATGTGCTTCGCGATCGCGAAGGGAAAACTTGGGCTGGGGTGGAATTGGTCTTCGCGAACGCGCGGACATGGTCGCGAACGTGAAGTGGTGGGGGGTTTACCATTCGTGAACGCGACCGTTCTCTCGCGAATACGTAGGGTTATGGGATTCTAGGAGGAAATTTTTCTGTTACTCTTCGCGAACGCGTTCCTTGGCACGCAAACGCGAAGGCAAGGGGGAGTAAGCCTTCATGAACGTGAAGATGCGAACGTGAAGGCTTTTTGGTCGCTGTGCTTTGCGGTCGCGCCAGGTGCTTCGCGAACGCGAAGAACACTTGACACCTAGTGATTAAACCATCCTAAGTCGGGATTTTCTTCATTTTTCACCATTTTCAGGTTTGAGCCCGGCCTAGAGGCAATTTTGAAAAGGTTTTTCATCCCAACTTTATTGTTTAGCAAATTTTAACTTGTTTCATTGTATTTTCATAAACACCCATTGATTTTAACCTTTAATCTAGGATTTTTCATGGTAAAAATTAGGAATTTAGGAAGAAATTGGGTACAAAATTGAGATTTAGACCTCAAAATTGAGGTCGGATTTTGAAACTAATCACATAATCAGGCTCAGAGATGAATGGGTAATTGGTTTTGGTCCGAATCTCGGGTTTTGACCAAGTGAGCCCGGGGTTGACTTTTTATAAAATCATTAAAGATTGACTCTTTTTTACTCGTGGGTAGTTTCTAAAGCCCATTTTGAATTATTTCAACTATATTTGGATAGATTTGATTGGTTTGGAGGCTAATTCTAGAGGAAAAGCCGCGGTTGAGCATTGATTTGGTTGCGGAGTAAGGTAAGTATCATGGTTAACCTTGACTTGAGGGATTATGACTTGTTGGTCTATTTGCTACTTGTATTATGTGTAAGGACAGCGTATATGTGTGACGACCCGACCGGTCATCTTAATAATTTATGCCCCGATCCCCCATTAACTGCTTCCCCTAAGTTCATTTCTGCTATTTGGTTTGCCGGGACGTTCGGTGTTGAGTTTCGGAGAGCTTTGGACACTTAGTCCCTAAATGAGAGCTTAAGTGTTGAAAAGTGGTCCGTATTCGGAAAAGTGGGAAGACGACCTCCAAATGGAAATCCGATGGTTCCGTTAGCTCCGTTAGGTGATTTCGAGGTTGGGAGCGTGTTCGGAATGTATTTTGGAAGTCCGTAGCTCATTTAGGCTTTAAATGCCGAAGTTTGAATTTTATAAGTTTCCGGTCCGATAGTGAGTTTTTGATCCGAGGGTCGGATTGGAATTTCGAAAGTTACAATAGTTCCGTCATGTTATTTGGGATGTGTGTGCAAAATTTCAGGTCATTCAGACGAGGTTCGGGTAGGTTTTTGATCGAAAGCGTGTTTTGTTGGAATTTGAAGTTCTTAGGCTTCAATCTTTGATTAATTCGGGTTTCCAGCGTTGTTTTAGGTGTTTTTAAGATTGGTACAAGTTTGAATAAGGTATTAGGTGGTATTGGTGCTTTTGGTTGAGGTCCCAGGGGCCTCGGGATGATTTCGGGTGGTTAACTGAAGAATTTTGGAAGTTGAGAGGTAGCAGTTCTGCTGCTTCTGGTATCTTTTCACTTCTGCGGCTTGAGAACCACAGAAGTGGAGCCGCAGAAGCGGCCTTGGTCATCGCAGAAGCGAAATTTGGACTCCTCAGCTTTTCCGCAGGTGCAGAAGGTTTGACCGCAGATGCGGTTCGCACCTGCGAGATTTGTACCGCTGAAGCGGAACCTGGCCCACTAAGTGAAAACCGCAGAAGCGGCCTGGTTTCCGCAGAAGCGGAAATACCTGATCAGAAAAGGGAATTTCGAGGGATGAGTTTCAAAAGTTGGAAAAGTCAATTGAGAGCTCGGGAGAGGGCGATTTTGAGTGGGTTTTGAAGTGAAGATCATTGGGTAACGTTTTCTTAATCCCTTCTAGTTATATTTCATCATTTTGTAGTTAAATCCATCATTAAAATTCGAATTTGGGATTAAAATTTGAAGAATTTGGTTAAAACTTCTTAGGCCAAACTATTGGGTTTTGAGAGAGCATTTGACCTCCGTTTTGGGAGATTTTTAGTTGGTTAGACTCGTGAGAGTACAAGGATTCTGAAAATTTGAAAATTATTCAATTCCGAAGCGTTGGCCTAAAGGGCATTTTGGTCATTTCACCTAATTTCATGCCGTAGCTTTGAATTTAATAGCAAAACCAGGTGTTTGCGATGTTATTTACAATGTGTAATTGAATTGAATAGATTTGGGCCATTTGGAGTCGGATACTCGTGGCAAGAGCATGGTTTCTAGTTGATATTAAGCCGGTTCGATGTAAGTGGCTTGTCTAACCTTGTGTGGGGGACCTTTCCCCTTAGGACATGATCTTTAAATATTTGAATGCCTCGTACGTGAGGTGACGAGCGCGTACTTGAGCTAATTGTTGTAAACCCGTTTCTACTTGAAGTATTTAAATTGAGATTTCCTGTTTACTTGTTCATTTTAGACTGTAAGTTTATACCTGTGCTAGCTTAGAGACGCATGTTTAGCTGGCTTACTTGCTTATTTGTTTAGCTGTACTATTTGTACTCTGTGAAGCATGTTAGGCTAGAATTTACTATTACTTGTCCTGATTTTAGCATTTATTCTGAGATTATGGGTTGTTGATGTTGTGTGTTTAATTTGGGACTACGGGACGGCTTCCCGGGAGATCCCCTGTGCTTGAGATATTCTGGACTGAGGGTGCGGGATACCAAGAGATCCTTGGCACATGTGTTTTCTATATATATTGGGATACCAAGAGATCCCTGGCTTACTTATTGAGGATACCCAGAGATTCTCGGGATACCAAGAGATTCCCGACTTACATATTGAGGACACCAAGAGATCCTTGGGATACCAAGAGATCCCCCGGCTATTTTTCCTTGTTGAGGGCAGTTTTCCTTGTATTGTTACCTTTGCTTTCTATTACTGTTCTTCCTTATTTAACTGGTTTAGATTCTCGCTGTAGACTTTATTTAAACTGCTTCCTTTATCTCATTATTTATTATGTTTTATCTCAGTAGGGCCCTAACCTTCCTCGTCACTACCCAACCGAGGTTAGGCTTGGCACTTACTGAGTACCGCTGTGGTGTACTCATGCCTCTTCTGCGCATGTTTTTCATGTGCAGATCCAGGTACTTCCTCCCTGGCGCATCATCCTCGTGGTGGAGAGTCCTAGTTGAGACTTGAGGTATATCTGCTACGTCCGCAGACCAGGAGTCTCTACTCTATTCCGGCTTTAGCAGATAGTTCCTTTCTTTCCTTTCATGTTTTTTAGACATTCTGGTGTAGAGTAGATTACTACATTCTATTAGCCTGTGTTTCCCGTGAGTTTCCGGATTTTGGGATTTAGTTGTAGACTTTCGCATATTTTTGAGTTGTATAGGCCGAGTGGCCTTATATAGAGTTGTTATTTCCGTATGTTCAGTTTTAATTAATTATTCCGCAAATGTTAATTTTTTATTCCGCACTGTTAGGCTTACCTAGTTGTAGGAACTAGGTGCCATCACGACATGTTCATGGAGGGTGAACTGGGTTCGTGACATATGAGTACTAAATACAATCGTTTGAAAGAAAGTACAAACTGTTTATCTCGAATACATGAGATGACAGACTAAAATAAAAGATGGAGGAGACGCCAGGCCTGCGGACGTCTGCAAGGCTACCTACGGTGTCTCGCTGGACTGAAGGCTAACTCCCACGCTACTGTTGCTGTCCAATGCCTAGATCTGTGCAAAAGAGCACAGAGTGTAGTATCAGCACAACCGACCCCATGTGCTAGTAAGTGCCTAGCCTAACCCCGGCGAAGTAGTGACGAGGCTAGACCGGACTATCACATAAACCAGTGCAGTTATATATATACAAATACAACGGAATAGAGATACAAAGGCAAGTAAACAATATGGGAGGGGAAGCATGTTGTGGGGAAATAACAATTTCATGTAAAAGTCATCTAGTAACGAAGGAAATAGCGGATAATACCAAATTTCAGTAGAATAATAGGAACATCAATAAATTAACTCTAACACAGATAAGGGAAAATAAAGCAGATTTTACTGTTAGTACACATATCGTTGCAGGCGTGCAACCCGATCCCATTTCTCAATATTTCCGTGGTAGGCGTTCCACCCGCTCCCCATTTCATCAAATCTAGTGGTAGGCGTACCACCCGCTCCCATTTCAATCAACAACTTGTGGTAGGCGTACCACCCGCTCCCATTTCATCAAATCTCGTGGTAGGCGTACCACCCGCTCCCATTTCAATCAATATCTTGTTGTAGGCATACCACCCGCTCCCATTTCATCAAATCTCGTGGTAAGCGTACCACCCGCTCCCATTTCAATCAATATCTTGTGGTAGGCGTACCACCCGCTCCCATTTCAGTCAATATCTTGCGGTAGGCGTACCACCCGCTCCCATTTAAGTCAATATCTTGTGGTAGGTGTACCACCCGCTCCCATTTCATTTCAACACAAAGTCACAATGACATTCCGGCAAGGAAATCAAAAGTCACATAATGAAAATTTCCCGGCAGGGGAACAACAAAATCCAAATAATCATCCCGGCAAGGGAGAATCAGCTATAACCAAATCCTAGCTCAACTCTTACTCAGCTCGAGTGATACCAATACTCAAGTATAAATAAAGTCCACGAGAATAACTAAATATCTACTCAATATCAAGAGTCATCAATTTAAAGCATCCAAAGGGTTATTTATGATCACAACAACTATCAATTTAAGACTCACGGTCATGCTAGACACCAACGTATAGATACTCGTCACCATGCCTATACGTCGTACACAACAAGAAGCAATTAGTAAATAAGACTCCACTCCTAGTCCCTCAAGCTAGGGTTAGACCAAACACTTACCTCAAAAACATCATACGAACATATTCGTGTAATCAAATAACAAAAATAACATCATGAACATCGAATTAAACCTCAAAATCAATGAAATTTCCAAAAACTCCTGTTAAACATCAATTTCCCATTTAGGGTCCGGATCCCGTCAAACGACGTCCGTTTTTAACCAAACTTTACAGGAGTGATTCATATCATATATAAGAGTTGTACCGAGCGCCGGAAGCAAAATACGGGCGAGATACCATTACCTTAAAATCAGATTTCATTTCAATTTTCTTTAAGCATTTTCAGAAAACAATTTCACTTAAAAATTCATATCTCGGGCTCGAGACCTCGGAACTCAATTTCGGGCATATGCCCAAGTCCCATATTTTCCTACGGACCCTCCGGGACCGTCAAATCACGGATCCGGGTCCGGGTCCGTTTACCCAAAATGTTGACCGAAGTCAAATTTATTCATTTTAATATCAAAAATTAACATTTTTCACAGAATTTCACATTTAAGCTTTCCGGCTACGCGCCCGGACGGCGCATGCAAATGGAGGTGACTCTAAATGAGGTTTTCAAGGACTCGGAAGCACATAATTAATTAAAACCGGTGATGACCCCTTGGGTCGTCACAGAGGTATGTCGGACCGTACAGAATCATTCAGATGATTGGCCATGTGGCTTACAGGCTAGAACTACCTCCAGAGATGTCTTTAGTGCACTCGGTGTTTCACGTATCCATGTTGAAGAAGATGGTTGGAGATCCGTCGCTTATTGTTCTAGTTGAGACTATTGAGGCTAATGAGGAATTGACTTATGAAGAAATTCTAGTTGCCATTCTTGATAGGTAAGTCCGTAAGCTGAGAAATAAAGAAATTGCCTCCGTGAAAGTACTATGGAGAAATCAACAGGTTGAAGGGGCCACCTAGGAGGCCGAGGAAGAGATGAAGAAGAAGTACCCTCATCTATTTGAATAGGTATGTAATCGATTTTATGAAATTGTTCCCAATGAATTATGTATCATTTGTACAGTTTATGCTAAGGGTGTTCCTTTCTGATAATGTATTGATCATGAGGTCATGGTTGGTGCTAATTCCATGTCTTATTGCGTCGTTGTGTTATGTATCTGTTGTTTGGATTGGTTTCTGGGATTCTCTGATAGGTGGATAGGCCCAATTACAGGGGAAACTCTAGCGAAATTATGAAAAATTCAAGGAGTTAGTCAAAAATTTGGAACTGCTACTATGATATAGCAGTTGAGTTGCATTGGATGCTAATGGTTAATCTCGACCCTCATTCGAGGATGAATGATCTTGAGCGGGGGAGGATGTAAGGCCCCGAAAATATTTACCTAAAACCTAGGGTTTCGTGGTGCCAAGGTAGACTTATGTGTTGATGATTGTAGCTCGCCGCGATACGGACTTTTTGGGTTGGGTAGTGCATTGGGGAGTTGAAGAAAAATTTTGGCAGAGTAGGGCATTACTGCGGTCCACTATACGACCGCAGAATCACTCTGCGGACCGCAAATCTGCCACAGAGTGAAGCAGAGAACTAGGCAAATTTTGGATGATATTTTGCGGTCAATTTTGCAGACGCATAATCATTTCGCGAGCCGCACAATCCATCGCAGATCCAACATAAAAATTTTGGAGGGGAGTTCTGCGGCAAATTAGGTGACCGTGGAATTGGTTTGCGAACCGCAGACTTATCACAGAGTGAAGTAGAAATGCCCAGTTTCGGAGGGCCATTATGTGGCCCATTTTGCGGACTGCAGAAGCATTATGCGGTCGCATATGCGACCGCAGATCCGCATCAGGGCTTCATTTTTCTAGCTTTATAAACCCGGCCCCATTTATAAAACAATCTTAGGAATCATTTTAGAAGGTTCAAACTTATATTTTAGAGAGAGGAAGGAAGTCTAGAGTGAGAAAAGGAATTTCTATGCCATTTGTTCATCAATCTTGCTCAAGCCTTGACGATTTCACAAGGGTAACTCACAAGGTCTTCAACCAAAAGGTAAGGTTCTAGCCCAAGCCTTCCATTTCGAGATTTAACTGAAAATAGGTAATAAGTCAAGCAATTCTTGAGTGTGGGAGTTTTCATTATGCATGCATTTATATCAAGGGTTGTGGAAAGATTGTTGAGCTCAATTGGGTAGACTTTGGGGAGTGAATAATCCACCATAGGAGGACCTTGAAATCACAATGGCCACCTAGCATTCGATAAAATGCTCAAATGAGCTGGAACCATGAACCCTTCCTAATTTTGGTTCAATTTTGTTATATTTCTAAAAAGATCGAAGTTGCTAGGATTTCCGGAACTGCGATGTGGATTAAGGAAATCTCAAAGCGAGGTATGTTGGCTAAAACTTTCTCTTAGAATTAAATCCCACGATGTTCGTGTCACGCCCCAAAACCGAGAGGCGCGACCGACGCTCAACCGAGTAAACCCGACTGAGCAAGCCTGCTAGATTTCATTCTACCCAAACTAGTTCATGAATAATGAGGGAATGTTATCCCATTTAATCAGAACACTAAACAATCTTCCATTAGAAACATTCATTTCATTTCCGATAATGACTTCATTCATAGTTTACAAAATATTACAAGTTTACAAGCTTAATGAAAACATGTTTATCAAGTACAAACTTTTCTAGACCAGACCCCCCAACAATGACCACCACCCACAAACAGTCTACGGATCCTCTAAGTACAGTAGAAGAGTAATAAGGAGATGCCGACAACAAGGCTCTGGCTATACCTCAAAACATGATGAGAAATGAACAAAAGATACACTACATGACCCCGGGATAGAGTGGGGCTCACCAAGTCTGCTGGGAAGAGAATACTGCTATCATTGACCGACGTCGCTAGCTGTGGAACAACCTGTATCATAAAACGATACAGCGCCCCCGGCAAAAGGGACGTTAGTGCCGTCGAATAGCACTAGTATGTAAGGCTAAAAGTCCTGTTTCATAATAGAATAGCCATACAAGCAAAGAAAGCACAAAACAGCGAGCCAAAGTCAACAATATACTAGCATCCAACTTGAAACATGTAAATCTTCTAGTTTATGAAAATAATATATAAAAATTTTGGTTGGGAGATCACTAGCACCGATATAAGTTATACCACCGTCTCTGTTAGCACGGAGTCCGATCACGACCCGATCGGCTAGGTCATCCCTTTAGAGACATGTACCACAACAACAAATTTACAGTTTTTGAATTTCCAGTTTTTATGATTCCCAGCACGATACCACCATGTGTGCGGCATGCCATCCGATCACGGCCCGATCGTCTAAGCTACCTTCCCACGTATGTCGTGTGGGTTGGCTTTTTCTTTTTCAATTCACAGGTATTAGTTTCATCCCACTTTGGGGGATTAGTCACAATTTCACCAATATTTCAGTTCATCCCAAGTCACACTCTACCCCTACACCGGCACGTGTATGTTTCAGGCATGGGCCTTATGTCCCACCCTTCCTCAGTATTGCTAATGATACTCCCAAAAAAAACATTTTTGATTCGATTTAATATTGCACAAATTGTGGTATAAATACAAGTATACAAGCGTAGCATAAATACAACCATGCTTACCTCAATACCTTTCATATTTTATAGTTTTTATTAATGTTCTCAATCTTTCTCGATAACAGTATCTCTTTGGTCCTTTAGCCTTTCACAAGGTTTACTTTCTCATGGCACGAAGGCCGCATATGGTTTTCCACGTTTTCATCTCCTTTATTTTCAAGGATCACCAGCCAATATCAATGTACCAAATAATCCGAAAATTATATATATTCGAATTCAATAATAATAGAATCATCAAGCACAAAGGATTCTTCCCAAAGAGGGACATGTCAACCAACAATTGAAATACACATTGGCATTATAAGCAAGCAATCACCTCAGTTATCCTTAAATTATTCCTTTCCATTTTAAAAATTGTACAATTTCTACATCGGAATGTATAAGGACCCGCATTGTAATATATGTTTTTAAAGAGGCAAGGTAATATCTAGAATAACCATTTATGGGCTTAGTTCGGGTACAAGACCTTTAGGTCATTCCATTTTTGAAGCTAGTTCATAACAGTTGGGTCGAGGCTTATTTCACAGTTTGTTTCACATTTTCCCTTTCGATTCATTTCCAAACATCTTTACAGTTTATCAGCACATAGACACATTCAATCAAGGCATTTAGTACACATAAGAGCAACTAGGGGCATTAAACAAATAGAATTCTTCTCAGCCAATTAAGATACTAACCTACATTTAAAATAACTAAAGGCTATACCATTTTGGTAGGCAAACCATCCTTAAACTTACGAAAATAATATGGAATTCACTTCCGAGAGAGAAAGTTTAGTCTACATACCTCGATTGAGCTTCCCTTAAGTCCTACTAAACCCCGAGACTCTTAGCAACGTCAATCTTTCGTGAACATGACAAATTGAACCACAAATTAGAGAGGTGATCATAGTTCTAGCTCACTTGAGCATATTCTCAAACACTAAGTGTGCATTACGCTTTTAAAACCATTTTGTGAAAGATCCTACCATCCCTCATCCCATCCTTAGCTCAAGACCTAACCAAATACTTTTAAGGACTCATGCATGCAAGATATCCACTTTCATCCTCATCAATTACCCTTCTAATGGTCTACCCTAGTTATGTCTAGTAATCAAGAGCTTGGGTTATAGAACCTTACCTTTTAGGAAGAAGACCTAGGTGCCTTTCTTGACAAATCTTCAAAGCTTAAGCAAGGTTTTTGGATAGATGTTGATGAAGAAACCCTTCTCCCTCTAGGACCCTCTCTCTCTCTCTCTCTAAATGCATCAGAAAATACGCCTAAAATGAAGGGTGGTGTGCAATATATCGACATGGGGTCGGGTAAGAAAATTAGAAATTTGGAGCCCCGGAACAGATTTGCGATCGCATAATGGACATGCGGTCCGCAAAATGGACCGCAAAAATGGTCCCAACAATTGAACACACTGACTAGGTTTGCGGCAGAAATGCGGTCTGCATTTACATTCTGCGGTCGCAAAATGCACCGCAGAACTGCCCTTTACAAAATCCCAATGAAATTATGCGACGACTATGCGGTCCGCATTTTGGTTATGCGATCGCATAATTGACTGCATAGTTGACTTCAAATTTGGCCAACACACTGACTCACTATGCGGCAGAAATGCGATCCGCATACTCGATATGCGACCGCATTATTGACCGAAAAAATTGCACTTTTCTGGAAAACATAATTTCTTGACTTTTTAATGCATAGCTTAGTCCAAAAGGGTCCGGACCGCGGCGAGCAAGCTCGCCGCGAAGAATTTTACAAATCTCTAACACATATTCCTAACCTGGCACTACAAGATCTCGGGTTTTGAGTAAAAATTTTCTCGGGGCCTTACATCCTCCCCCACTTAAGATCATTCGTCCTCGAATGAGGATCATGACTTGCCCCAAATACCCCATCGGGACTCATTTCCTTCCTCACATACCTCAAGCTCCCAAATTTCACATGCCCCTCAATTATGCATAGCGATACACTTATCAAGTAATTCTCCTGTTTTACCCTAACCAATACATTCAACTACTTATAGTATCCTACCGAGGACTGAGAACTAACTTGCTCATATTAAACCTCCGGACCAGTATAATCACTAGACATCATTATTGGCGACAATAAAACTGAATCTAGAAGCCCAAGAGTAGAAGCCATCTTCTAAGAAAAGCCTAATACATTATCGTCCTCTTCCTCTTCCGCACCAGATTTATAACCCGTTACCACCAGCGCAATTGGTGTACCGACACAACAATCATTGCCATAGCCTCAACACTACTCTTCCTTCTACCAACAACATCAACAACAACAATTGACTCTCCACCTTGGCGGTGTCTCTTTATGTAGGACTCAATTCTTCATTCATACCCCAGAAATTTCCAATTCGACTAACTCCCTACATTTTTCAGAAATTTCGGCAGCATCTCCTTTGTAACTAGGCCTATCTACCTCCCAGAGAACCACCAAAACATCCTAACAACCCATCCACAATGAGACTAAGCATCACACTGTATATATCAACAATACCAATCTCACAATTACAAGCACCACGTTATCATAATGATACCTGAATGGGCTGCACATTTTTAACTCACAACACCTATAAGGTACCTTTCAAATCAAAACCAATTATTATACAATCAAGCAAAATTATTTTCTTTCCACGATGCTTTCGGCCTTCAAGGTGGCCTCCTCGACTTACAAGCTTTGCCATAACACATTTGCGAAAACAACCCCATCCTCCAAACTTATCTAACAAGGATGACAGCTAGATACCTCGCATAAGCTAACTATCCATTGACTTCACCTTCAATAATTTCCATCGGAATGATATACCAATGATTCCCAATCACCTCCTTAGACATAGATACCTGGAATACCGGAACCATTGAGGGCAATGATACGATAGGGGAATATCCTACTTCACAAATCGACCCATCTCTTTCAAGGTTCCCTAAATTCTGAAGTGCACTACACCTACTTTACCCTAAGGGACAATTCGCATAGCATCTTCGTAGAGGGAGCCTTGGGGACAACTTGCTTACTTTCTTTAACTCTAAACCTTTATGCTTTGTGACTTCTAACCATTATTCGGTAAGGGGCTAGAATGAATACGACCATAGAGTTCCTACCCAGTACGATTGACCGTGGAATGACGCTACCTTTTGACATGCTGGAGCCCATATTCTTAATAGATTTGCCACAAATAGGAACAACGAGGTTCAACATTGGACTGTATGTGTTTCAAGAATCCATCAACGTAGATGTATTGAACATGGTATCCCATGAGGTTGTATTTTATTTTAGGAAATATAAAACTTACTACGGATTATGATGACACGATTAATCATTGAGATGAAATCATTGGTTTGAGGCAATGAGGCATGGAGTTTAGATAGCATATCAGCAGTGAAAATCATTCACGGAGGGCTATTCAGGTACGTGCCACCAGTCGACTCCTGGAGTGTAGGGAAGGTCAATTTATCCAGAATGGGAATACTCTGGCACCTTGAATGAGATAGGGGTCTCAAAATATGATGTCGAATTAAATTCCTAACATTAGTTGACACAACGAATCTGCGCCACAAGCCCATGAGAACGAAATGGTAGTTAAACACTTGTGAGAGTACTATGATTCAACCCGCTCAACCCTCCCTGATAGTTGATCCTCTACGAGAGTACTAAAGATACGACAACTTGTCTTCCAAATTAATATGATTTGTGCCAAATCTGAAACATCTAATATGAGCCTTTCACGATTGAATCCACATTTCTAGGACTTATTAAAATATGGAGGGGGGGGTCATGTGCTGGCTGGAGAGGGGATAAACTCTTTTCTATGAGATTGACACGGTTTTGTTGTCATAATTCCCCAGCACCGATACTGGGCCACTTCACGGGAAATATTAAGAATAAGGTGAGTTACTTATTGCGGAATGGTTTAAGTGGGCACGAAAGTCATACTATAATGGGTTAAGAAATGATCTTCTTGTGGCAAATCTGTGAAAACCTCAAATCTCTCAGAAACTTATCTAGATAGACGATCTACTTCAGCTGATATTCACATATATGATTGGAGCTGAGATAGGCTCTCATGTTACCAGGTAGTGAAAATACTTCATGATAATATTGACGAAGGAGTAAAGTGATTGTTAGAACCATAGAAGCCATCTACACCAAGGAGGAAAGAGTGACTCAAGAAGGATTACAACACCGGGCTGCTTTTCATTGAATTTGGCACCACATAGGCATATTCTACGACCGTTCATGTATAAGCACAAGTGAGTAGATGTTATCCATTTGAATAAAACGACCTGTAAGAAATTTATCCGATATAGTTCCTTAGTGAGGTTCTAGGAAAGCAAGCGGAAATAGTTACCCTCGGATTTTGACTCAGTTCAGGAAATCATTGCCGGACTCAGTGCCTCAAGAGATTGCAAGTAATATAATCGTAATGAAGAGGCCTCACGAATAATTCATCTCGTTCAAAGAGTAGATACACAGAATGGACCATAAGGTTGTCCTGACTCTATCCCAAATCCCATAGCAACATAAGGATTGACATATGACAAAATGAAACCGGAATCAATAAGAGCATACACACAACGAGATTGAAAAGACAATATATCTGTAACCATACCCGAAAAAGCATCCGACCTTTGATGCCTCCTCATAGCATAGAACCTGTTGGGCCCTCCCGAGCTCTGAATACTACCCCCGACTGCTTCATGTCCTAAAGGCGCAATAGATGAAGTGGCTGTAGAACTGGCTGGCTGCGCCACACCCATGCCCATGATCTGACGAGATGAATGACAATATCTTTGAAGGTAACCTGACATACCACACTTGTAGCATACATTAGGACCATAGCGACATACTCCCGGATGACATTTCCCACATTTCACACAACGGGGACAAGGTCCACTAAACAGACTTGCCCCATCGACCTGATGCTCACCATTTTTGCATACATTATAAACTTCCCCCATTCTTCCTCCAAGCTTCCAATGCGGGAGTACCAATTCCAGTACTGGTTTGTTGTGCGGGCCATTGGAATTGCCCTGTCCTACTACCCCAAGCATGATGCTGGGCATACTCACAACACGACGTCAAATGTTCCTTTCCACATACCGAGCATACCGGGATAGGTGTACCCAACCTTGGGCATTTATTCTTCTTGTGCCCCCTCTTTCCACAATCGTAACATATCTCGAGGGTCATCCAACATTTTCCCAAATGACGCTTCTTGCAAACTGAATAACTTGGCTCATTAGCACCAGCAACCCACTTTCGTTTCTTAGATTCTCTCACTACACGCTCTGGTGGTGCAGCGACATTTGCAGGAACAAGGACATTCCCTTAGCAATAAGTTCCTCCAATCCTTCCACGACTTGGCGCATCCTCCCTACAAACTCATGCGCAATTTCCCCCAAATTCAATGGCATCGTTATTCCTTTATCCCCGCTTTGGACCCATGGATTACTCATCTGGGAAATGGGACATAACAAGGAAATTAGATCTCTTACCTTGAGCTATATAGAACGATCCCGAATATCAAAGAAGGGTGAAATTCCAAAATGTCCAAATAGCCTCCAACTTATAGATGTGGTCGAAAACACACCGATAAGAAGGACTCTACTAGACACGGCTCCGAGACATCCTAGGACACTTTAAAACCTTAGGCTCTAACACCAAGTTTGTCACGCCCCAAAACCGAGGGGCGCGACCGGCGCTCAACCGAGTAAACACGACTGAGCAAGCCTGCTAGATTTCATTCTACCCAAACTAGTTCATGAACAATGAGGGAATGTTATCCCATTTAATCCAAACACTAAACAATCTTCCATTAGCAACTTTCATTTCATTTCCGATAATGACTTCATTCACAGTTTACAAAATATTACAAGTTTACATGCTTAATGAAAACATGTTTATCAAGTACAAACTTTTCTAGACCAGACCCCCCAACAATGACCACCACCCACAAACAGTCTACGGAGCCTCTAAGTACAGTAGAAGAGTAATAAGGAGATGCCGGCAACAAGGCTCCGGCTATACCTCAAAACATGATGAGAAATGAACAAAAGATACATTACATGACCCCAGGATAGAGTGGGGCTCACCAAGTCTGCTGGGAAGAGAATACTGCTATCACTGACCGATGCTGCTCTCTGTGGAACAACCTGTATCATAAAATGATACAGCGCCCCCGGCAAAAAGAACGTTAGTGCCGTCGAATAGCACTAGTATGTAAGGCTAAAAGTCCTGTTTCAGAATAGAATAGCCATACAAGCAAAGAAAGCACAAAACAGTGATCCAAAGTCAACAATATACTTGCATCCAACATGAAACATGTAAATCTTCTAGTTTATGAAAATTATACATAAAAATTTTGGTTGGGAGATCACTAGCACCGATATAAGTTATACCACCGTCTCTGTTAGCACGGAGTCCGATCACGACCCGATCAGCTAGGTCGTCCCTTTAGAGACATGTACCATAATAACAAATTTCCAGTTTTCATGATTCCCAGCACGATACCACCATGTGTGCGGCATGGCGTCCGATCACGGCCCGATCGGCTAAGCGTCCTTCCCACGTATGCCGTGTGGGTTGGCTTTTTCTTTTCCAATTCACAGGTATTAGTTTCATCCCACTTTGGGGGATTAGTCACAATTTCACCAATATTTCAGTTTCATCCCAAGTCACACTCAACCCCTACACCGGCACGTGTAGTTTCAGGCGTGGGCCTTATGTCCCACCCTTCCTCGGTATTGCTAATGATACTCCCAAAAAAAATATTTTTGATTCGATTTAATATTGCACACAATTGTGGTATAAATACAAGTATACAAGCATAGCATAAATACAACCATGCTTACCTCAACACCTTTCATATTTTATAGTTTTTATTAATGTTCTCAATCTTTCTCGATAACAGTATCTCTTTGGTCCTTTGGCCTTTCACAAGGTTTATCTTTCTCATGGCACGAAGGCCGCATATGGTTTTCCACGTTTTCATCTCCTTTATTTTCAAGGATCGCCAGTCAATATCAATGTACCAAATAATTCGGAAATTATATATATTCGAATTCAATAATAATAGAATCATCAAGCACAAAAGATTCTTCCCAAAGAGGGACATGTCAACCAACAATTGAAATACACATTGGCATTATACGCAAGCAATCACCTCAGTTATCCTTAAATTATTCCTTTCCATTTTAAAAATTGTACAATTTCAACATCGGAATGTATAAGGACCCACATTGTAATGTATGTTTTTAAAGAGGCAAGGTAATATCTAGAATAACCATTTATGGGCTTAGTTCGGGTACAAGACCTTTAGGTCATTCCATTTTTGAAGCTAGTTCATAACAGTTGGGTCGAGGCTTATTTCATAGTTTGTTTCATATTTTCCCTTTCGATTCATTTTCAAACATCTTTACAATTTATCAGCACATAGACACATTCAATCAAGGCATTTAGTACACATAAGAGCAACTAGGGGCATTAAACAAATTGAATTCTTCTCAGCCAATTAAGATACTAACCTTCATTTAAAGTGACTAAAGGCTATACCATTTTGGTAGGCAAACCACACTTAAACTTATGGAAACAATATGGAATTCACTTCCGAGATAGAAAGTTTTGCCTACATACCTCGATTGAGCTTCCCTTAAGTCCTACTATACTCCGAGACTCTTAGCAACGTCAATCTTTCGTGAACATGACAAATTGAACCACAAATTAGAGAGGTGATCATAGTTCTAGATCACTTGAGCATATTCTCAACCACTAAGTGTGCATTACGCTTTTAAAACCATTTTGTGAAAGATCCTACCATCCCTCATCCCATCCTTAGCTCAAGACCTAACCAAATACTTTTAAGGACTCATGCATGCAAGATATCCACTTTCATCCTCATCAATTACCCTTCTAATGGTCTACCCTAGTTATATCTAGTAATCAAGAGCTTGGTTATAGAACCTTACCTTTTAGGAAGAAGACCTAGGTGCCTTTCTTGACAAATATTCAAAGCTTAAGTAAGGTTTTTGGATAGATGTTGATGAAGAAACCCTTCTCCCTCTAGGACCCTCTCTCTCTCTCTCTAAATGCATCAGAAAATATGCCTAAAATGAAGGGTGGTGTGCAATATATCGACATGGGGTCGGGTAAGAAAATTAGAAATTTGGAGCCCCAAAACAGATCTGCGATCGCATTTGCGATCGCATAATGGACATGTGGTCTGCAAAATGGACCGCAAAAATGGTCCCAACAACTGAACACACTGACTGGGTTTACGGCAGAAATGCGGTCCGCATTTACGTACTGCAGTCGCAAAATGCACCGCAGAACTGCCCTTTACAAAATCCCAATGAAATTATGCGACGACTATGCGGTCCTCATTTTGGTTATGCGATCGCATAATTGACCGCATAGTTGACTTCAAATTTGGCCAACACACTGACTCACTCTGCGGCAGAAATACGGTCCACATACTCGATATGCAACCGCATTATTGACCGCAAAAATTGCACTTTTCTGGAAAACATATTTCTTGACTTTTTAATGCATACCTTAGTCCAAAAGGGTCCGGCTCGCCGTGAAGAATTTTATGAATCTCTAACACATATTCCTAACCTGGCACTACGAGATCACGGGTTTTGAGTAAAAAATTTCTCGGGGCCTTACAGTTCGCGTAAGTTCCGAGTTGTTCATTATGTACTTGCTATTCTGAATAAGTTTATATATATATATATATGTGTGTGTGTGTGTGTGCCCAAAATGTGTTTCGAATATTATTATGATAACATGTTTTTCTTCGGGGGGTGAATATTATTATGATAACATGTGTTCAAAGCATGAGTCATGTATTGAAATATTGTAACTTCAAGTCAAGTTCAAATGAAAGTTGTTGCGTCAAATTGTGTAAGAAATCTCCATATGCTTATCACCTTTATGTGCTCACTTGTATATTTAAAAGTCTAAAGTTGAAAATCCTTGTTGTTGATTATCCATGATGATATTTGAAAGTGAAAGAATAGGGCATGAATTATGATGTGTGACCAACGTGCCAAGAATGATAATGCGTTATGGCCATTGGTGCAGATGAAATGAATGATATGTAAAAGATAATGAAATGTGTGGTAAATCCCTTCAAATAATAAATGCTTTGGGAGTATCTTTTAGTCACAAATGAAGGGTAGGTCAAAATAACCTAACCCCGAAACTACATATGCCGGTGTAGGAGATATTGAGGGGTAAATCCCCATGTCAATGTGATGAGGTCGTTTCCCCTTATATGGGATGATATTGATGTGTTGAGATATTTCCCCTTGAATGTGATGAGATTATTGCTAGGAAGATGTGATATAATGTCGATCCACATGGCATAATGGTGAGACGGCTTAGCCGATCGGGGAGAGATCGGGCACCATACCGCGTACATGGTGGTATTGTGAGTGGATGTCTCGGGGTGAGACGGCTTCGCAGATCAGACTCCGTGCTAAAAACATGGTGGGGTATCGGTGCTAAGGATCTCCCAACTTAATAGATTGAAGCTTAATTGAAGTTTACCTTTCCCCTAACTTGACACCTTAATATCATTAGAATCTCTTATTGATTACATGTTTCCTTCTCCGTCAACTGCTACTCGTTCTATTGAGAGGGTGTTTAGTTTTACATGTTAGTGCTATTCCATATGTACTAATATCCCTTTTGTCGGGGGCGCTGCATCTTCAATGGATGCAAGTGGTTCTATAGCAGGTGGTGTTGATCCGTGATAGAAGCACACCCTCTCCTCAACTGGCTTGGTGAGACCCATTTCATTTTGGGGTCCTGTATCTCTTGTCCCTTGTACATAGTATTTTGAGGTATAACTAGGGCCTTGTTGCCTGCACTGTCACAGTAATCTTTTGTTTCTGTTAGAGGCTCCGTAGACATAGTGTGGGTTGTATTTAGTTTTAGGAAAGTTAAACTGAAAGTGTTGTAAAAGTATCACATGTACCACTTCGACTACGAATGCATAGTGCACTATTTGAAGACTTGTTAATGACGTAACTAATGGAAATGAACTGATGTTATTCATATGATCTCTTACTGTCTAATCAGTGAAATGTTTCTTCTCTTTATTCATGGGATAATTGGGTAGACGGCACTGTGCGGGCTTGCTCGACCAGGGTATCTCAGTTGGGAGTCGGTAGCGCTCCCCGAGGTCGGGGCGTGACAATTAAAAAGAACGCATTAATAATTTTCGCATAGTAACCAAGCTAGGTGATTAGTAATATCCCTATCCTAACTGCATACTCAGGTTCAAGATTTCTCCCTACTCAATCGTATTTGCAATCTAGAATTTTCGCTCCCGAGTTCAATCTTAGATTCGTATATAGTACTGAAATGGTGATCAAGCAATGAAAAAATCAATAGGAATCATTCAAGCTTTAAAATATAACATTCAGGTAGCACCCCACAACTCTAGAACTAATTAACTATGAGATTAAAGGAAGAGAAGAGAAGAAAAATAAGTTGGGAGCCTCCTTCAAGTATGGTCTGTGTTCCCTCTCCAAAGTGGCGTGTTTTCCTCCCAAAAATAAGTTTGGTCTCTTACAAAATAGGTTTAGTATCCTTTTTATACGAGTTGGGACCGTGTAGGGCCGAAATAACCTTGTCCCGGATGAAATAGGAAAATCCCACAACACATGGTCAGTCGTGCTGGCCTAGCGCTAAATCTAGTAATGTTTCACGCCAATTTTATCAATTTTTGCTTAGATTTGAATCTCTTCATTTTTTTTCTTCCACTTGGGGGTAAAAACACCTAAGGGTGTCCCCCCCCCCTTTGTCTCCTTTATTTGTATTCTTTTATTTTCCTTTTTTTCTTTCACATTTTATTCAATTTTGCTTCAAATCTCTTAATCTTCACAACGCTTTATTCCTACACAGTTAAAACATAATATTAAGCATAAAATAATATAATTAATACTCAAAATACATTTAAAAGTACTAGAATGTGAGGCGACAATGGTATATGCATTTTTTACCGAACATCATCATCCCACACTTAGACTCTTGCTCGTCCTCGCGTAAGAATTAAAACCATTTTCGATAAATCAAGATTAGAAACACCACCACTTCGGTTGATACTAACAATTAGGCCCTAAGCAACTCAAACCATCAAATATACACTTCTTGATCATCGTGCAAGATTTACAAGTTAACAAACAAATAACAAACTTCTAAACTCCCAGCCTTAGAGACGGACTCTAACTCACCAAATTTAAGCTCGTTCACCTACTCTGCCAAGGAAATCTAATAAAATCACATATTTATCATGAAACAAGTATCCTCACAAGAAGAAATAGTCCACACACTCAAATCAAAGAATCGTATGTAATTAAAGACTTAACATCAAAGAAGAACTCTCTCACACACAAAGAATTCACATGTATGCACAAAGAACCGTCTGCTTGCCCCTATGTGCATCTCTACTAATTAAATGTGCTTGAATAAAATCAAATATGACTTTAACGGGTTGTAATGTTGGCTAGGGGGACGGGTAGGAGAACTATATAATAGTGACTTACACTTCCCTATGCACTTTGCACTTTTCAACTTCATTACCCATTATGTTCATCTCTTAATTTTATTTTTCAGCCCTCCTCATCAATTGTTCACAAGTATTTCCCTCATATCAAGAATGTTTCAATCATCTTTTTTTTTCAAGATATTTTTTTCTTCTTTTGTGTTCATGTCACATTCTTTTTAATAGGGTCTTTTCATCACTTTGCAGCTATGATTGATCACCATTTTTCACTTAATCATCCCTTTCTTCAAATTTCACAATTAATATCACAGCCAAGCAATAGTGCTCAATGAAGCATGGTACAAAAACTATGGATTCAAACAAAAGGACAACAGCAACAACATACCTAGTATTATCCCACATTGTGGGATATGGGAAGGTAGTGTGTACGCAGACCTTACCCCTACCTTGTGATGATAGAGAGGTTGTTTCCAATAGACCCTCGGCTCAAGAATGTATAAGAACCACATTAATGAAAATATAGCCAAGAAGGGACAGTACCAAAAAGCAATATAAAAGCAGAATAAAACAACAAGATAGTAAGGTGATCAACAATGAAAGGAAACAACGGTTAGTCACAAAAACCTACTACCAACAGAAAGCGAGTCCGTGTTCCAATACTACTGTTATGAACACTCTAGAATACCTACTTTGCTACCCTAATCCTCGACCTCTATACCTTCCTATCAAGGGTCATGTCCTCGGTCAGCTGAAGCTGCGCCATGTCTTGTCTAATCACCTCTCCCCACCTCTTCTTTAGCCTACCTCTACTTCTCCGTAGGCCCTCCAATGTCAACCTCTCTCACCACGTCACAGGAGTGTCTGTGCTCCTCCTCCTCACATGAACAAACCACCTAACCCGCGCTTCTCGCATCTTGTTCTCAATAGGGGCCACACCCACCCTGCCGTGAATAACCTCATTTCTGAACCTATCTAACCTGGTGTACCCGCACATCCATATCAACATCCTTATCTCAGCTACCTTCATCTTTTGGATATGAGCGATCTTGACTGGCTAACACTCAGCCCCATACAACATAATAACATCGTTGGTCTGACCACCACTCTATAGAACTTACCTTTAAGTTTCGGTGGCACCTTCTTGTCAAACTAAACATCGGAAACGAGTATCCATTTCATACATCCTGCCCCAATCCCCTGAATAATAGACCCAAGGTACTTAAAACTTCCTCTCCTAGGGATGACCTACGAGTCCTGCCTCATCTCCCCTTCCCCTCCCTGAATCTCACCACTAAACTTAGACTTCAAGTATTCTGTCTTGGTCCTTCTCAACTTGAAATCTTTAGATTCTAGGGTCTGCCTCCATACCTCTAATTGCGTGGTGACACTATCTCGCGTCTCGTCAATTAATACAATATCATCTGCAAATAGCATGCACCACGGCACCTTCTCTTGGATGTGGCACGTCAGTACGTCCATCATCAGAGCAAACAAAAGGATCAAGGCAAAAATATGGCTTCCAAACAAAAATCTACAGGCTCAAAAGGCTAACTAGTGGTACAATATCTGAAAACGCTAAAATTCACAAGACATATCAAAGAAAGCCTATTATCATCTTCTAAACTGAGCAACACTTTTATTTTGCTTTAATAACATGCAAGGCAAGTTCTAGACTATGTTGTAAAATATGGAATATACGTAAGAAATCCTCACCCCACATGGCACAAGTATCAATTAGGATGGGTAAATTCTACACTTAGACAGACATGATCATAGAGAACGACAAAATAAGAATAAGCTATATACAGAGTCACAACCATGAGCTTAGGTGTCAGAAAGTCTGCTATTTCATTCATTACTCAAGCACACAGAGGAAATTACTACTCAAGCTTAGGCCTAAATATGCTTGTATCAAACAAGTCACAAAGGTTTTTCTTCTCCATCTTTTACTACTCCTATAAAAAAAATCTAATTGTAAAAATAAATATAAAAAGTTTACCCGGTTCAAGTACATCCCCTGGTAAAGAATTGATGCATAAAGAAAAACCAATGGGGATTATTACCTAACTAAAACTACTAGAACAAAAAGAAAATATATTTGGATTTTTTTAATTGAACTTTAATCCCTCAAGAAAGCTGTCCACAAAATCCATCTTCGGGAAAAATCCAAGTTTTCTATAAATATTTTTCTCAATTTTCGTTTTTTTCATTTTTTTTTACAAAAAATCACTACGCTAAGAAAGAGTACCACAACTAGCTAAGATAGCACATAAAATCACCCCGACAATCTCCTCATCCTACACTTAACACTGTGCAATATCCTCAATGCATCCAATAATTAAATAGAGGGTAAAAGAGACTCTCTAGTAGGCCAAAGACCGAAGTATTAGCAGCTCACGAGATACTCAAACTTCTCCAAGGTATGGTCCTTTGTGCGGGCACCCCACACTTAGTTCCAACCACCTGCTCGACTTTTTATGCGCCTATTGGCTTCGATTCCATGCTCCTACTCCTACAAAAAAAATACTACAATGATAACACTATAAAAAAACAAAAAGAAATAGTAGAATTGGGTTTCCTCCCAACAAGCGCCTTATTTAACGTCGTGGCACGAGGCCATCACTTTCACCACTTTTTCCTCCACCTCGAAGATATGAATTGTGCCTCCAATTCTGCATCAATTTTTCTATCACGTTCCTGGGGAGGTGGCATGAATAGAAAAGAACCAAGTAAACAATGTCGCATCTTGCACTTCTTGACCTTTAAGTGAGGGATGTTATTTTGTCTCCTTGGCATCCGAAATTTTAGAATATATGCACTTTGTTCCTCATCCATTGACGCCTCTATATTCTCAAATGGATCAATTCTCGTGTCACCAAAACACAATATTGAAAAATGGTTAGAATGAGGTCCAATGCGCTCCAACTCCAAAATCGCTTCACTTTTGACATCCTCACTTCTGCACACTTCGTCAACCTTGGCATCATTAATAATATTTTGGTCGAATAGTTGGAATTCCTCTTTCTGCTCCACAATCTGGCCAGTATCCACAACAATTGGTTGTAGGGCATCAGACGCCTCAACCTTTTTATTCAATTGAGCTTGCAGGTCATGGATATCTAAGCCAAATTGGTCTAATCTTGCCTGAGCTCAGTTCATCCTTCTATCAGTTGTGCTGCCATATTTGAAAGACCATTACGTACAAACCCATAAAAATTTTATTAGCTGAGCTTGTTCCTCTAGCCAAGATTGGCTCACTATATCTGCTTCTTCAACTTTTACCTCTTGTAGGAACTCACTCTCTTCGTCGAGTTGAGGTTCTTCTTGAAAATTGGCCACAAGTTCTTCCATTCTAGCCCGAAATACTTTGATTTCTAAGACAGTCATATTTTAAATTTCATCATTTTGCTCAATTATTTGCCTCACCATGTCCATAATATGAGCAGTACGTTCCACATCCTCCAATTCAATGCTCCTATCAAGCTTACAAACATTATTAGAAAAATCATAATAAGAGCTCGGAGAAGGATAATAAGAATTAGGACAACCATCCCAATGACCACCTTGACCGCCACACACATTACAAATATTCCACACAAAAGATTGAGATGGTGAACCCAAATCGCTTCCAAACATATTCTCATAATTTTGCTACAAGTGTGGTCCTATACAATATAGACAAGGATCACCAAAATAAGAATAACCAATATTTGACTAATTCTCATTCCAAGATGCCATGTGAACAAAGATAATAAAATTTTAAACTAAGCTAAAATATAAAAAATAAAAAAACTTGAATAGACAAAAAGTAACAATCTAATCTAGTAAAATAGTTAATTTCTAAGTCCCCGGATATGATCACCAAAAACTTGTTGGTCCTAAAATGCACACGCAAGTATACATGGTCGACAAGTAATATAAGATTGTAACTCTAGATATCGTACCCACAAGGACTCGTGATTAACTATTTACGAAATTAAACTAAGACAATTCATCTATTCAAGCAATTTTTTATACAAGTTGGCAATCTTAGAGACGAATTCAATGGGAGAAAATATTCCGGAGCTATGGTTAGTTTACAATCCCGTTGATTCTTCCACTGAAATTGTCTAGTCAATTTATCTGGTTTATAAATTGACAGAGTTAATATTACCCTTAGTATTCTCCTGAAGTACTACTTGCCTATTCAAGCTAACCTAACGCATGTATTCCTATGGAATTATGATTAACAAGAACACATAAATAATTCCCGTATATTAACCAAGAAAGGCGATTAGGTCCTAACCGCAAATCCGTTCCCCAATACCCAGGTTCAAGATCTCGCTCTACTCAATCTTGTTTGCAATCTAGAATTTCCCCTGCTGAGTTCAATCCAGATTCGTAGATAGTGTTTCATTGGTGATCAAACAATCAAATAATTAAGTGCAAGGTTGAATAAATAAAATAATATGACAAATTAATAGCACCCCACAACTCTAGAACAAATAAACTATGAGATTAACGGAAGAGAAGAGAAGAAAAACCAGTTGGAAGCCTCCTCCGAGCGTGGTCCGCGTTCCCTCTCTAAATTGGCATGTTTTCCTCCCAAAAATATGTTCGATCTCTTCCATATTAGGTTTAGAACCCCTTTTTATATGAGTTGGGACCTTGTAGGGCCAAAATAATCTTGTCCTGGGCGAAATACAAAAAATCCTGCAGCACAGGGTCAAGTAACGTTTCACGCCAATTCCTTTAATTTTTTCTTAAATTTGTATCTCTTCTTTTTTGTCCTCCACTTGGGGGGACAAACACCAAAGGGTGTCCCCCTTTGTCTCCTTTATTTGTATTCTTTTATTTTCTTTTCTTCTTCTTTCGCGTTTTATTCAATTTTGCTCCAAATCTTTTCTTTTCATACTGCTTTATTGCTACATAGTTAAAATATAATATGAATCATAAGTAATATAATTAATACTTAAAAGACGATTAAAAGTACTAGAATGTGAGACGATAATGGCTAAATATATACATAGTTTACCGAACATCAATCTGCTCAAAAATGCAAGGTTTGGATTTGCATACTTGACCTTGCATTTGTGATATGGGGATGGGAAGGCCAGCTTTTGCATTTGCGAGGCGGCAAGACATGGATGTGTCACATTTTTTATGGATGTGTCACATTTGCAATGGTAGAGTCGCATTTGCAATAGGTCGCATTTTCGATGTCTGATGCTTAGGAGATTTGTTCGCTTTTGCAAGCCCCGGTTCGCACTTGTGAGGGTCGCATTTCCAAGCCTCAGGTCGCACATGAAACATCTGCAACTGGGTTATTATTTCAAATTTTGGGATTTTAGCTCATTCTCTCATATTTTGAACACTAAACTTAGATAGAGCCGATTTTACTTGGATATATTCATACAAGACTTTGTAGTAAGTGTTTACTCATTTTTTATAATATTTCAAGAATTATCAAATATATATTTGGACTCGTGGGATAATGGGTAGTCGTGATCTTCCCCTTGACTTGGGTTTTGATCATGTTGGTCTGGGATTGAATATTTTTGATATTTTAGAAATTGATCGAAGATCGAAGCTTTACTATTTGAATTGATTTCTATAGCTTTCTTTGATGTTATTGAATTGTGTTTGGCTAGATTCAAGCCAGTGGGAGGTGATTTCTAAGGGAAATATGATCTTGGAAGGTTGATTTAGGCTTGTTACAGTAAGTATCTTTCCTAATCTTGTTGTGTGGTAATAAACCTTAGGATGCGACTTTATTTGGATAATTGGGATGTGCAAAAAGTAACGCAGATACGAGGTGACAAGCGTATAAACGGATGCTATATATGATTTAACTGGATTAGACTTTAGGCTTCTATTATGCCTTGTTCGGATTGTATGCTTTCTATGATTCATGTTTTTTCATTTGTAAGACTACATGAACTTCTTGAATCATGCTAGAGACCATGTGTAGACTTTGATTTTCTGATTGATCATGATACTTGTTATTGTTTGGCGTACCCACCTAATCTGAGTCGTAGTTATACACTTCACACATGCATACACTTTAGCATGTTATGTGCCGCCATCCAAGAGTATGTGATTTGATATCTATTGTTCGTATATATGTATTCTTATATATGCTTTTTGTGATATGCATTGGTTTGACAGCACATGAACGATCTATGTAGGTTGATTATTATAGCATATGAGTTGTCCATGTGCGGTTGTCATTATAATGGCATGTTAGTTGTTCGTGCAATGTATGGATAAGGATCCATCCCCTTGGGGTCATCCTCTCATGTTTCTCTCTTGATGAAGTACATGAGAATTATAAAAATTGATCTGTGTTTGAGATTTTACGTATCTTTTCTATATTCCTTGGATGTATACATGATTTTACAACATATTCTCTATATATATACTAGTTTCAAAATGTATACATGTCTTTCTATGCTTATCTTTCCCTATATTCTGCTTTAGTTGATGAAATTTTTTACGGTACATATCTTCTCTATATGTTAACCTGTGTAACTTGACTGGTTTATTTATGCGTATCTTCTCTATATAATGAACTATTAGTTGTTTACGATACTTGTGTATATGTTCTCTATGTGCACTGTTTCCCTTATCTATACCTTATTCTCATATTCTAGTTTGTTGCTATGTACATATATATTCATGAACTATATAGGTTTGATTAGTGAGTATCATTCACCACGCTCGTCACCATCTCACCAAGGTTAGATGTGATACTTACTGAATACATGGGGTAGGTTGTACTCATACTGCACTCTGCACTTAATTTTATGGTCAAAGTGTTGCACCCAACTGAGTGTTGTGGTTACTGGTGTTGAGACTCGAGGTAAAGCTGTATTCCCGATCGTAGTCCCTGGCATCTCTTTCTACCTTCATTATCGTTATTGCTTCAGATAGTATACTGAATTAGCAGACCTATCTTCATATATTAGAGCTCATAACTCTATATTACCAGTTCTTGGGAATTTGTTGTAATGACTTCGTTTCTATTTATGTTTATTCGACTTGCAAACTCATTTACTTTGTATTTGTTATTATCTTTTGCTCTTGTTTTACGATTGGCTTGCCTATAAAGTGGGTTAGACGCTATCACAACCTATGGTATTGTTTAGATCATGACAATCTTGTTCTACAATCTGGTTTGTGTAAGGACCTGACCAGTTATTTTGCTTTCTAGATCCCCATTCTTCTAGTTAAGACTCCCTGTATGTGCTTACTATTTTATGACTTGCAGGGATAGTTGGTTTAGGTTTGGAAGGGTTCGGGTTGAAATTGGAACACTTAGTTCCTGTAACGACCCGGCCGGTCGTTTTTTGAATTTATGCCCCGATCCCCCATTAACTACTTCCCCTAAGTTCATTTCTGCTATTTTGGTTTGCCGGGACGTTCGGTGTTGGGATTCGGAGTGTTTTGGGACACTTAGTCCCTAAATGAGAGCTTAAGAATTGAAAAATGGTCCGTAATCGGAACAGTGTAAAGACGACCTCGGAATGGAAATCTGATGGTTCTGTTAGCTCCGTTAGGTGATTTCAGGGTTGGGAGCGTGTTCGGAATGTATTTTGGAGGCTCGTAGCTCATTTAGGCTTGAAATGCCGAAGTTTGAATTTTTGAAGTTTCCGGTCCGATAGTGAGTTTTTGATCCGAGGGTCGGATTGGAATTCCGGAAGTTGCAGTAGCTCCGTCATGTCATTTGGGATGTGTGTGCAAAATTTCAGGTCATTCGGGCGAGGTTTGGCTTGGTTTTTGATCGAAAGTGTGTTTTGTTGGAATTTGAAGTTCTTAGGCTTGAATCTTTGATTTAATCGGACTTTCGGTGTTGTTTTAGGTGTTTTAAGGATTGGTACAAGTTTGAATAAGGTATTAGGTGGTATTGGTGCTTTTGGTTGAGGTCCCGGGGGCCTCGGGATGATTTCAGGTGGTTAACGGGGAGATTTTTGAAGTGTTGCAGCAGCTGGTTCTTTTCATCTTCCGGTATTTTCGCTTCTCCGGCTTGGGAACCGCAGAAGCGGAGCCGCATAAGCGGCTGGATCATCGCAGAAGCTGTTTGGGGAAGAGTTTCCAGGCGTCGCAGATGCGGAGGAAATTCCGCACGAGCGGCCTCGCATCTGCGAGAAAATAGCCGCAGATGCGGCCGTTTGGCTTTTAGTTGGAACCGCAGAAGCGGTGGATAATCCGCATAAGCGGAACCGCATAAGCGGAACCGCATAAGCGGTTGACTGGACCGCAGAAGCGGATGTGGTTGTTTAGTGAGAGTCGCAGAAGCGACTCACTTTCCGCATAAGCGGGACCGCAAAAGCGGTCCCTTGTCCGCAGAAGCGGAAATCCCTGGGCAGAAATAGAAATTTCGAGGGTTTGAGTTCATAAGTTACAAAAATCAATTGAGAGCTCAGTTTAAGGCGATTCTGGGTGGGAGTTGAAGTGAAGATCACTGCGTAACGTTTCTTTGGTCCCTTCTTGTTATATTTCATCATTATATAGTTAAATCCACCATTAGAATTCGAATTCAAGGTCAAAATTTGGGAAAAATTGGAAGAAACTTCATAGGCTAAACCATTGAGTTTTGAGTGAGCATTCGACCTCCGATTTGGGAGATTTTTATATGGCTAGACTCGTGAGAGTACGAGGTTTCCGAAAATGTGAAAATTATTGGATTCTGAGGCATTAGCCTGAAGGGCATTTTGGTCATTTCACCTAATTTCACGTCGTAGCTTTGAATAAAATAGCAAAACCAGTTGTTTGCGATGTTATTTATGATATGTAACTGTATTGAATAGATTTGGGCCATTTGGAGTCGGATACTCATGGCAAAGGCGTGGTTTCTAGTTGATTTTGAGCCGGTTCGAGATAAGTGGCTAGTCTAACTTCGTGTGGGGGACCTTTCCCCTTAAGATTTGATATGTGGTAGTTGAGTGCCTTGTACGTGAGGTGACGAGCGCGTACTTGAGCTAATTGTTGAAAAACTCGATTTTTACTTAAGATATTGAGACTGAGTTTCCTTCATATTTGCCTTGTTTTACTTGTAGTTATAACCTATGTTAGATTAGAAAAGCATGTTTAGTTGATTTAACTTGCCTAATTGTTTAAGTTGCCTTGACTGTACTACGTGAAGCATGCTAGGCTAGTACTACCTGATATTTGCCTTTTGTACTTCATTTCTGAATATCTTCTGGTTGTGGTTGTGCATTTACATTGGGACTACGGATGTGGGATTCCGGTAGCTCCCCCCCCCCCCCCTTGTTTGTTTACTTTGGGACTGCGGGTTAGATTCCCGATAGATCCCCCTGTACATTTACTTTGGGACTGCGGGTTAGATTCCTGATAGATCCCCCTGCACGTTGATAGCTGGACTACGGGACAGTATCCCGGGAGATCCTTCGGATATACACATATAATGGACTACGGGAAGGCATCTCGGGAGATCCACTGGACAGTTGAGAAAAGGACTACAGGACGGTATCCTGGGAGATACTCATTGTTACCATTAGTATTGAGCTGTACTTATTCTGTGGTTGTTCCGTTCTTTGTGTATTTGATATTGTCTTGTTTAACCCATCTTATCTCACTGTTGTACTCATTATTATTGCCAGATTTTCATATTGTTAATTTATTATTATATTTTATCTCAGTAGGGCCCGACCTTCCTCGTCACTACCCAACCGAGGTTAGGCTTGGCACTTACTGAGTACCGATGTGGTGTACTCATGCCCTTCCTGCGCATGTTTTTCATGTGCAGATCCAGGTACCTCCACTCAGGCGCACTATCCTTGAGGCGAGGAGAGTTACGGACACTTCGAGGTATATCTGCAGCGTCCGCAGACCGAAGAGTCTCCCTCTTATTCTATCTTTAGTACCTAGTTTTCCTTCTTTCGGTTGTTAGAAATTCTGGAGTTTGGAACCTTTACTATACACTTCTGTAGCCTGTGTTGCCCGTGAGTTTTCGGGTTTTGGGAATTGTTTAGACTTGTGATATTGAGTTGTACTTGCCAAGCGGCATTCAGTACAGTTTCCTTTAGACATTTGATTTGATTTTCTCTACTTTCTGAAATTATTATATTTCCGCAAATGTTAGGCTTACCTGGTCATGGGGACCAGGTGCCGTCATGACATGTTCACGGTTAGTGAACTAGGGTCGTGACAAGTTGGTATCAGAGCTCTAGGTTCATAGGAGTCACGGAACACAGGCCGGTTTATTAGAATCTCGCTGATCGGTACGGAGACGTCTGTACTTATCTACGAGGGGCTATGTAACCGTTTAGGAAAAATCTTCGTTTCATTTGAATTCCTTATCGTGCGATATTTTGACATCAATTCTAAACTTCTGACTTCTATTCTCTCACAGATGGTGAGGACACGTGCCACTCGAGATGACAAGGCACCCGCGCCCCCTACTGCAGCCGTCAGAGGCCAGGGCCGGATTAGAGGCCGAGGACGCGCACGTGGTGCAGCCAGAGCACCTGCGCGAGCTGCCGTCGAGGTAGCACCAGCAGATCCAGTTGGAGCCCAGGCACCTGGCACGCATACTACTGCCACTACTACTCCAGCTCTTCAGGAGACTTTGGCGCAGTTCCTGAGCATGTTTGGTACGTTGATTCAGGCGGGATTGATCCAGGTTGTACCGACTAATTCACAGATCGGGGGAGGGACCCAGACTCCCGCCTCCCCCACTCCAGAGCAGCAAGTTCCCAGGGGTCAGGTTCCAGGCGTCATGGTGACACAGCCTGTGGTCCCAGTTTAGCGGGTGGTGAGGGCCTCTCGCCAAGTAGGAGACAAGTGGGTCCAGGAGAGAGAGAGGACAGACGAGGTCAGGAGGGAGAGTATAGAGGGGTGAGTAGACCTCGTAGACCCGGGAGATATACTGGTCCTTATTTTGGAGGAAGAGTACGGCATAGTAGAGGTTTTATGGGTCAGCCAGCTCAGTTTGCACCTCAGATTTCACACAGGGTTTCAGGTGTTCAGGGGTCTCGGAGTACCCGTACCGCACAGTTCCCACTACCACTTCAGTCGCGAGGTTGCTTTGAGTGTGGTGACATACGCCATGTGGAGAGGTATTGCCCTAGACTTGGGAGGAGTGCACCTCTACAGACTTCTCGGCCACAGCGCGCCCCGCAGAGTTCTCAGGCTTTTGTTACAACCCTAGTTGCTACCCCACCCACCCGTACCGAGACTGTTGCTTTCGATCCTGTCATCACAGGTATTGTCGTGGTTTGTTATACAAGTGTATCAGTTCTATTCGATTTAGGCTCTACTTATTCTTATGTGTCTTCTTATTTTGCTCCTCATTTAGGTGTGCCTCGGGATTCTTTGAGTGCCCCCGTTTATGTTTCTACTCCTGTGGGAGATTCTCTTGTTGTGGACCACATTCATCGGTCATGTTTGGTTACTATTCGTGGTTTTGAGACCAGAGAAGACTTATTATTACTCGGTATGGTGGATTTTGACATTATTTTGGGCATGGACTGGTTGTCGCCCCATTTGCTATTCTTTATTATCACGCCAATACCGTGACGCTGGCTATGCCAGGTATTCCGCGTGTTGAATGGAGTGGTACTTTAGATCATACTCCCAGTAGAGTTATCTCTTTTCTTAAAGCTCAGTGCATGGTTGGGAAGGGATGTGCCGCGTATTTGGCTTATGTGAGAGATGTTAGTGTTGATACCCCTGTTGATTTTGTTCCAGTGGTACAGGATTATCCCGATGTATTTCCAGCTGATCTTCCAGGCATGCCGCCTGATAGGGACATTGATTTTGGCATTGATCTGTTGTCGGGCACTCAGCCCATTTCCATTCCTCCGTATCTTATGGCTCCTCCTGAGTTGAAGGAGTTGAAGGATCAGTTGCAGGAATTGCTTGGTAAGGGTTTTATTCGACCCAGTGTTTCGCCGTAGGGTGCTCCTGTTTTGTTTGTGAAGAAAAAGGATGGTTCTATGCGCATGTGTATTGACTACCACCAGTTGAACAAGGTTACAGTGAAGAACCGTTATCCTTTGCCTCGCATTGACGATCTGTTTGACCAGTTTCAAGGCGCACAGGTGTTTTCTAAGATTGACTTGCGCTCAAGGTACCATCAGTTGAAGATTCGGGAGCCAGATATCCCGAAGACTGCCTTCAGGACTCGATATGGCCATTACGAGTTCCTTTTCATGTCATTTGGGCTGACCAATGCCCCTGCAGCTTTCATGCATTTGATGCACAGTGTGTTCAGGCCATATCTTGACTCATTCGTGATTGTTTTTATTGATGATATTCTGGTGTATTCCTGGAGTCGAGAAGATCATGAGCAGCATCTGAGGACCGTGCTACAGACCTTGAGAGAGAAAAAGTTATATGCAAAGTTCTCTAAATGTGAGTTTTGGCTGAGTTCTGTGGCATTCTTAGGCCATGTGATTTCTAGTGAGGGTATTCGAGTGGATCTGAGGAAGGTAGAGGCCGTGCAGAGTTGGCCTAGGCCGTCCTCAGCTACTGAGATTCGCAGTTTCCTTGGCTTGGCGAGTTACTACCGTCGTTTCGTGGAGGGATTTTCATCGATTGCTGCCCCTATGACTAGATTGACCCAGAAGGGTGCCCCATTTTAGTGGACAGAGGAGTGTGAGGCGAGCTTTCAGAAGCTCAAGACAGCTTGGACTACAGCCCCTATCTTGATGTTGCCTACCGGTTCGGGGTCTTATACTGTCTATTGTGACGCCTCGAGAGTTGTCCTTGGAGCAGTGCTGATGCACGACGGTAGGGTGATTGCCTACGCGTCCAGACAGTTGAGGGTACATGAAAAGAATTACCATGTCCACGACCTTGAGTTAGCTGCCATTGTTCATGCCTTGAAGATCTGGCGTCATTATTTATATGGAGTGCCTTGCGAGATCTATACTGATCATCAGAGTTTACAGCACTTGCTCAAGCAAAAAGATCTCAATATGCGTCAGAGGAGGTGGTTAGAGCTGCTGAAGGATTATGACATCACTGTCCTATATCACCCGGGCAAGGCCAATATGGTGGCGGATGCTTTGAGTCGTCGGGCGGAGAGTTTGGGGAGTTTGGCATATTTACCAGCTTCAGAGAGGCCTATGGCGATGGATGTTCAGGCCTTAGCCAGCCAGTTCGTGAGATTGGATCTTTCGGAGCCCAGTCTGGTTCTAGCCTGTGTGGTTTCCCGGTCTTCCCTATTTGACCGTATCAGGGAGCGGCAGTATGATGACCCCCATTTGCTTGTCCTTCAGGACAGGGTCCAGCGTGGGGATGCCAGAGATGTGACCATTGGAGATGATGGAGTAATGAGGATGCAGGGCAGGATTTGTGTGCCCAATGTTGATGGCCTTCAAGAGTTGATTCTAGCAGAGGCCCATAGTTCGCGGTATTCCATCCATCCGGGTGCCGCGAAGATGTATCAGGACCTGAGACAGCACTACTGGTGGAGGCGGATGAAGAAGGATATAGTTGGTTATGTGTCTAGATGCCTCAACTGCCAGCAGGTGAAGTATGAGCACCAGCGCCCAGGTGGGTTGCTCCAGCAGATAGAGATTCCGGAGTGGAAATGGGAGTGCATCACCATGGATTTTGTATCTGGACTTCCACGGACCTTGAAGAAGTTTGATTCCATTTGGGTTATTGTGGACCGGCTGACCAAGTCCGCTCATTTCATTCCTGTGTGTACCACTTATTCATCGGAGCGGTTGGCGGAGATTTATATCAGGGAGATCGTCCGTTTGCATGGTATTCCAGTTTCTATCATTTCAGACAGAGGTACTCAGTTTACATCGCGGTTCTAGAGAGCTGTGCAGCAGGAGTTAGGCACTCGGGTGGAATTGATCACAGCATTTCACCCCCAGACGGACGGACAGTCCGAGCGCACTAGTCAGATTCTTGAGGACATGCTCTGTGCGTGTGTGATTGAGTTTGGAGGGTCTTGGGATCATTTCTTGCCACTGGCGGAGTTTGCTTACAACAATAGTTATCAGTCTAGCATTCAGATGGCTCCGTATGAGGCTTTATATGGTGGGAGGTGTAGATCTCCGGTGGGTTGGTTTGAGCCGGGTGAGGCCAGGCTATTGGGCATAGAGTTGGTTCAGGATGCATTGGAGAAGGTTAAGACGATTCAGGATAGACTCCGCACAGCCCAGTCTAGACAGAAGAGTTACGCGGACAGGAAGGTTCGTGATGTTTCATATACGGTTGGCGAGCGGGTTCTGCTTCGGGTCTCGCCTATGAAGGGCGTCATGAGGTTTGGAAAGAAAGGGAAGCTGAGTCCGAGGTTTATTGGCCCTTTTGAGATCTTGAGGCGAGTTGGGGAGGTTGCTTATGGGCTTGCCTTACCTCCCAGCTTGGCTGGAGTTCATCCGGTATTTCATGTTTCGATGCTCCGGAGGTATCGCGGTGATCCGTCGCACGTGTTGGATTTCAGTTCAGTCCAGTTGGACAGGGATCTATCCTATGTTGAGGAGCCAGTGGCTATTTTGGACAGGCAGATCAGAAAGTTGAGGTCAAAGAACATAGCTTCAGTAAAGGTCCAGTGGCGGGGTCAGCCGGCCGAGGAGGCGACTTGGGAGACCGAGCAGGATATGCGCAGCCAGTACCCTCATCTTTTCACTTCTTCAGGTATGCTCTCTATGCTCGTTCGAGGACGAACGAATGTTTAAGTGTAGGAGGATGTAACGACCCGGCCGGTTGTTTTTGGAATTTACGCCCCGATCCCCCATTAACTGCTTCCCCTAAGTTCATTTCTGCTATTTTGGTTTGCCGGGACGTTCGGTGTTGGGATTCGGAGTGTTTTGGGACATAGTCCCTAAATAAGAGCTTAAGAATTGAAAAATGGTCCGTAATCGGAACAGTGTGAAGACGACCTCGGAATGGAAATCCGATGGTTCCGTTAGCTCCGTTAGGTGATTTCGAGGTTGGGAGCGTGTTCGGAATGTATTTTGGAGGCTCGTAGCTCATTTAGGCTTGAAATGCCGAAGTTTGAATTTTTGAAGTTTCTGGTCCGATAGTGAGTTTTTGATCCGAAGGTCGGATTGGAATTCCGGAAGTTGCAGTAGCTCCTTCATGTCATTTGGGATGTGTGTGCAAAATTTCAGGTCATTCGGGCGAGGTTTGGTTTGGTTTTTGATCGAAAGTGTGTTTTGTTGGAATTTGAAGTTCTTAGGCTTGAATCTTTGATTTAATCGGACTTCCGGTGTTGTTTTAGGTGTTTTAAGGATTGGTACAAGTTTGAATAAGGTATTAGGTGGTATTGGTGCTTTTGGTTGAGGTCTCGGGGGCCCCGGGATGATTTCGGGTGGTTAACGGAGAGATTTTTGAAGTGTTGCAGCAGCTGGTTCTTTTCATCTTCTGGTATTTTCGCTTCTGCGGCTTGGGAACTGCAGAAGCGGAGCCGCATAAGCGGCTGGATCATCGCAGAAACAGTTTGGGGCAGAATTTCCAGGTGTCGCAGATGCGGAGGAAATTTCGCAGGAGCGGCCTCGCATCTGCGAGAAAATAGCCGCAGATGCGGCCGTTTGGCTTTTAGTTGGAACCGCAGAAGCGGTGGATAATCCGCATAAGCGGAACCGCATAAGCGGTTGACTGGACCGCAGAAGCGGATGTGGTTGTTTAGTGAGAGTCGCAGAAGCGGCTCACTTTCCGCATAAGCGGGACCGCAGAAGCGGGACCGCAGAAGCGGTCCCTTATCTGCAGAAGCGGAAATCCCTGGGCAGAAATAGAAATTTCGAGGGTTTGAGTTCATAAGTTACAAAAATCAATTGAGAGCTCGGTTTAAGGCGATTCTGGGTGGGAGTTAAAGTGAAGATCACTGGGTAACGTTTCTTTGGTCCCTTCTTGTTATATTTCATCATTATATAGTTAAATCCACCATTAGAATTCGAATTCAAGGTCAAAATTTGGGAAAAATTGGAAGAAACTTCATAGGCTAAACCATTGAGTTTTGAGTGAGCATTCGACCTTTGATTTGGGAGATTTTTATATGCCTAGACTCGTGAGAGTACGAGGTTTCCGAAAATGTGAAAATTATTCGATTCCGAGGCGTTGGCCTGAAGGGCATTTTGGTCATTTCACGCTGTAGCTTTGAATAAAATAGCAAAACTAGTATTTTGCGATGTTATTTATGATATGTAAATGTATTGAATAGATTTGGACCATTTGGAGTCGGATACTTGTGGCAAAGGCGTGGTTTCTAGTTGATTTTGAGCTGGTTCGAGGTAAGTGGCTTGTCTAACTTCGTGTGGGGGACCTTTCCCCTTCGGATTTGATATGTGGTAGTTGAGTGCCTTGTACGTGAGGTGACTAGCGCGTACTTGAGCTAATTGTTGAAAAACCCGGTTTTTACTTAAGATATTGAGACTGAGTTTCCTTTATATTTGCCTTGTTTTACTTGTAGTTATAACCTGTGTTAGATTAGAAAAGCATGTTTAGTTGATTTAACTTGCCTAATTGTTTAAGTTGCCTTGACTGTTCTACGTGAAGCATGCTAGGCTAGTACTACCTGATGTTTGCCTTTTGTACTTCATTTCTGAATATCTTCTGGTTGTGGTTGCGCATTTACATTGGGACTACGGATGTGGGATTCCGGTAGCTCCCCCCCCCTCCCCTTATTTGTTTACTTTGGGACTGCGGGTTAGATTCCCGATAGATCCCACTGTACATTTACTTTGGGACTGCGGGTTAGATTCCCGATAGATCCCCCTGTACATTTACTTTGGGACTGCGGGTTAGATTTCCGATAGATCCCCCTGCACGTTGATAGCTGGACTACGGGACGGTATCCCGGGAGATCCTTCGGATATACACATATAATGGACTACGGGAAGGCATCCCGGGAGATCCACTGGACAGTTGAGAAAAGGACTACAGGACCGTATCCTGGGAGATCCTCATTGTTACCATTGGTGTTGAGCTGTACTTATTCTGTGGTTGTTCCGTTCTTTGTGTATTTGATATTGCCTTGTTTAACCCGTCTTATCTCACTGTTGTACTTATTATTATTGTCAGTTTTTCATATTGTTAATTTATTATTATATTTTATCTCAGTAGGGCCCGACCTTCCTTGTCACTACCCAACCGAGGTTAGGCTTGGCACTTACTGAGTACCGAAGTGGTGTACTCATGCCCTTCCTGCGCATGTTTTTCATGTGCAGATACAGGTACCTCCACTCAGGCGCACTATCCTTGAGGCGAGGAGAGCTACGGAGACTTCGAGGTATATCTGCAGCGTCCGCAGATCGAAGAGTCTCCCTCTTATTCTATCTTTAGTACCTAGTTTTCCTTCTTTCGGTTGTTAGAAATTCTGGAGTTTGGAACCTTTACTATACACTTCTGTAGCTTGTGTTGCCCGTGAGTTTCCGGGTTTTGAGAATTGTTTAGACTTGTGATATTGAGTTGTACTTGCCAAGCGGCATTCAATACAGTTTCCTTTAGATATTTGATTTGATTTTCTCTACTTTCCGAAATTATTATATTTCCGCAAATGTTAGGCTTACCTGGTCATGGGGACCAGGTGCCGTCATGACATGTTCACGGTTGGTGAACTAGGGTCGTGACAGTTCCTTAATAGTGGCCTAAGATGGCCAAGTTTGGCATGAGTCAACATTTTGAGTAAATGACCTTGGAACCGGGATTTGATGGGTCCAACAGGTTTGTATGATGATTTGGGACTTGCGCGTGTGTTCGAATCGAGTTTCAGGGTCATTCGGGAGCGTGTCGGTGCTTAATGTTGAAAGTTGGCACATTGAAGGTTTTCTAGTTCTTTAAATTTGGTTTGAAGTAGAATTTGGTCTTACCGAGGTCCGTTAGGGATTCTGAGCTTGGGAATAGGTTCGTATGGTGATTTATGACTTGTACACAAAATTTGGTGTCATTCCGAGTAGTCTAAGAATGATTCGATGCATTCGGAGCAAGTTGAAAAGTTTGAAGTTCATAAGTTGATTCAATTTGGTCTTGGGGTATGATTCTTTGTTTTGATGTTGTTTTACGCATCCGGAGGGTTCGAGTAGGTCCGTATTATGTTTATGGACTTGTTGGTGCAATTGGACGGGGTTTCGGGGGGCTAAAGTGTTTCGGACCTCCTAGAGCTAAGCCCAAAATTGCTACATTATTGGTTCCGGTTTCCTTCTTCGTTAACGCCGAGGTCCTCACATATTCGCGATGAAGGATTTGGGCAGTAGGGTGATTTTTTCTTCGCGCTCGCGATCAGGCAGTTGCGTTTGTGAAGATTTGAGGTCCTAGGCCTACGCGTACGCGAAGTCCCTCTCGCATTCATGTAGATGAAAAGGACCTAGAAGGGGTCTGGACCCATTACCGCTCACGTTCGTAAAGGAGTTGTCGCGTTCACGATGCTCAGGCGGGACAAACTTTTGCGATCGCAAGACTACTCTCGAGTTCGCGATGAAGGTTTCCTGGGTCTGGGGGAGCTTTGACTTCGCAATTGCGAGATTGCCCTTACGTTCGCGATGAAGGTTTCCTGGGTCTGGGGAGTTTTGCCTTCGCGATCACGAGGTTTCTTCCGCGATTGTGAAGAAGGATCGCTAGGCAGTGAACTTTATTAAAAACGGGACGTTGACCTTTTTTGTTCATTTCTCTCATCTTGTGGACGATTTTGGAGATTTTTAGAGAGGGATTTTCACCTAGCAACTTGAGGTAAGTGTATTCTACACAATATGAGTTTAATACATCGATTATAGGTAGATATTAACATGGGAATTGTTGAAACTTTAGTATTGTGTTGAAAAATCTAGGTTTTGATAAAAGTTGGATTAGACCATGAAAATGGTTATGGAATTGGGTAGAAATTATATATTTTTGTTCGTGAGGTTATGGGTAATATTTATTTACAAAAATTTACGAAATCCGAGCACGTTGGCCCCACGGGGAGAGGGGTGGAATTTGAGGAACCTTCCTAATTGGATTGGGTGATTACTCTAAAAGTTAAATTGTGAACATTTTTAGCAAAATTAATTAGTTTGTATAACCTTTGGCTAGTTTCGGGTTGCTCAGCATCGACTTGAGGCTTTTAGTATGATTTGTGGACCAAGAAGTGGATTTGAAAACGAGGTAAGTCTCTCGCCTAACCTTGTAAGAGGGAATTAACCTCATAAGCTACGTACCCACGAAGTGACGAGAGTCCGTACGTAGCTAAAATTCATGTTATCTCCGAGGAGACATAGGACTTTATCATGCAACACTTGCACTATTCGAGCTCAACTTGTTAGTTTAATTACTTGTATTAGTAAGTAAAATTTGACTAAAGATTATGTTAGACCGAGCTTCATTACTTAGAGATTTGGTGGAATGATTAATTATTGATGGAAAATTTATAATTCCTTTATGGGCTTACCTTGGGTCATAAACACGAAATTTATAGTCCGAAGAGTTTCCCTATTCCTGTGGATCGGGCCAAACGCCTCGACAATATTTATATAATGTGATGCATCCATAGATTGAGTCGTACGACCTCAGTAGTGAATGTACACGATTGTTATGGATCAAGTCGTACGATCTCGGCATAACTCGTGCGTGTTGTCGCTAGGAGTACGATTATACCCGATATATCCTTCTTTACTTGAGAAATTGTAATTACGTGTTAGCCCCTTACTTGTTGAGATTAGCATCTGTTAATTGGGGACTTTTAATTGTTATTTGGTTAAAGAATCACTTAATTATTGCCTCTTATTCCATTATTGCCATTGTATCCCATGCCTATTTATAATTCTTGCACTTTATATATATTGACCTCTAGTAAGTGTCGATGTCGACCCCTCGTCACTACTTCTTCAAGGTTAGACTAGATACTTACTGGGTACACGCTGTTTATGTACTCACACTACACTTCTGCGAAAATGGTGTTGGTTCTGAGGTAGGTACATCTTGTGTTCGTCCAGGCATGCATCCACATTACCCGGAGGCCTAGTGATGAGCTGCTTCTCATGCTCTGTTCTACAGCACCCGGAGCCTACTCTTGTTATATTTATTATTTTTGTCTATTCTGTTTTAGACAGTAGTTTTAGGGATTTTTTTATATTCTACTAGATGCTCATGCACTTGTGCACTGGGTTTTGGGAAATTCTAGTAGACATTCATGGTTTTTGATTATTAAATTCGCTAATTTACTATCATGTTTAGTTTATTTTTTACATTACTAGAATCACCTACTATTTTTTCGTTATTAAATAAAATCAATGACTTTAAAAATACAAAAATAAATAATTAAATGGATAGTTCACTGTTGGCTTGCCTAGCAGCGATGTTGGGCGTCATCACGGCCTGTAGTGAGAATTGGGTCATGACAACTTGGTATTAGATCAATAGGTTGTCGCACCCCATTTTCTCGCGAAAGCGGGCTTCGACGTGTGACAACTCTTTTAAAATAGGTATTAAAAGAGAAGAGTCGCCACCTAACGATTTTTAAGGTGCGTTAGGGCATCTATTTGCAGATAACTCTATTTGACTAGTCAGCGTCACCAAAGATCGGGTAAGGGCTCAAATTACCTCGAAGAGAAGGTATTAGGCACTCCTCGAGGTCCAGAACTGTCGTTCCCCGGCCGAATTCTAGACTATGTGGGATTATTGAATTAAACTAGGATGTAGATTGCTAGGTTGTGAATTAATCCTAAATGGTCAAGTATATACATCAATTAAAAGCAATTCATCAAAACTAGTCATGAAAAAAATGTAAGAATTGTAAATCGTAGAAAGTCTACTTAATTACATAAAAGGGGACCTAAATTTTTAAGCCTGATGGATCAACTCCCGTGCAAAGTCTGCTAAGACTTTTATAGCCAAGTGCAAGGGCTATTCGGGCGATTTGTGTATCATGTCCGCTACCCTCATTACTATCTTTGAGTTGTTACCTAAAGCGTACTAGTTGATTCTAAATCGCGTCTTAATTCAAAACTACCATCCGTCCCTTCCTATAGTCCAGGAGGCTTTGGACACTATTCTAAAGGGATGGTTCTAGACTTAAAGAAAATCTCAAGTTTCTATATCCATTCTTATTAGCGTCACCTAAAAGAAGCACATTGGAACTTAAACAAGTAGAACATAAGACAAGTAAGGGCTGATGTTGGCCTCCGAATTAATCAAGTAATTAGTTAATATGATAAGTAGTAAAATGAACTCCTATAATATACAAACTTTTCTGAATTGATACTACGCGACTCAAGTATAAGCATACGAGAATAAATATAATTAGAAAATTACTAGTAATATCGAGTAGAAGATAATTATTTGGTTTAAAGTATGAAGTTACGTACTCTTTTATGTAAAAGTAGATAAGAAAGAGGAATTGAAATATGATACATAATTTAAAAATAATATACTAGAAAAACTTATTTGTATACGAAGATTGCTATTAGGCTAAAGCTTTTAAAAAAGATTACATAAAGTGGGTCAGCAATTAAAAGGATGCTTATTAGACCTGAATCCAAAACAAAGCATATGAGAACTTCTGATTTTATACAACGATCAAGCTTGCTCAAAATAATTATTAATTCTATCAAGACGTACTGATTTTATGGGTTAAAATGGAATAGGTTCATAATCTTTTATCGGACTTATAAAATTACTTAGAAGAGTCAAGTATATTATAAAAGCCCAAAGAACTACTTAATTATCACCATTAAGCATGAAACACAAATGCATTCTGATTTCAAATTGATTAACCCCCATAGATAAGGTATTCACAATGGAAGCGCAAAATTAATATTTAAGCACGCCGTTAAAATAAAAAAATAAAAATTAAAGACACACAGAACAACAAATAGTCGACAAATAGCACATGGACTCCACCACCAGCATTTCCATTTACTATTATAGCGTTATTACCAAACTACAAATCAAAGAAGCTATCAGATGAACTTCAATTCAACTTGAAGGACTGGCGACGTCTCTAAAGTTTCTAGCCTCTCATGGAACTTGTTATTATGACTCCAATGATTAGTACAAAATCCCTGCAATCTCAAACAAAGAAAGAAACACACAAACCTTCTAACTAGCCAAAGAAACACACGACGTAGACATGCTGATTTCATCAAGTATAGGAACAAGAAATTAAGAAAAACTGACTTGCAATTTCATTAGTCTTGGATCGTCACAAAACTTGGCCTACGTTTTGAAGAAATGACGATTAACTGGACCTTAAAGCATATTTAGTTAAGATTCGTAGACATGAGTTAATGCATTACTAGGCAAGGCAAGGTTCATACGCATGTAACAGTCATATCTTTTTTTTTTTATGAAAGACAAATTAATTAATATACTAAAGCATTCTTCTATGTGTTAATGCATTCACAGTAGAAATCATGAAAACATACGGATATTGTTCATGATTCTTTGGAAAAAGTTAAGTATTAACAAATCGGGTGGTATCACTTTCACTGATGCAATCTTTTAATCCCAAATATGATAACTAGATGATCCGAAATTAAACAAATTTAGACATACAATTTTCAGTGCGTGAAAAGTCGCATGTAATTCAAAGAATCACAACACACAAAGAGTTTGAGGGATGTACCTGGGCGCTTCCAAGATGACTGTTTATAGTACTCGAGCAGAGTAAACATTTAAACAAACTACTCTATGTACAACTACCACGCATGAAACTAAGAAAGGACATTGAAAGCTACTATTCTATACTTAACTAATACCACAACAAGGAAACTAAAAATAGAATGACAAGAAACTAACCTGTTGCAAAGTGCCAAATTAATATGAAAACCTGAAATCCAAATAAATAGCCCGCGAAAAGAGATTCGACAGCAAAAATAAACCAACGATCCCAGCGATGAACTTTGAATAGCAGGAACATGAAAGAATCCAAATATCGAGAGGGATGAAAAGAAATAAACTTTGCCTCGCCTTACAGCCGGCAAAGCGAGAATTAAAGAGCAACTGGTGTAATGAATCTTAGTAAATAATATGTATGATAATCGCAGGGAATAGCTGTGGTCAAATGTAGTCCTCCCCCGTATGTCACGACCCCAACCCGGTCGTGATGGCGCCCAACACAGTGCTAGGCAAGCCCGACCAATTCAACACTCTCAATCTCTCATTTAGAGTTCATTACCAATTCACAGAGCTTAAATACCAAATTAACATGATTATAAATCTGTAACAGTAGATAAAATGTGTGGAAATCAAGAAAATATCACTACAATCCCACCGATCTGGTGTGACGAGTCAAGAGCCTCTAATACAAGTCTGAGGAACAGCCTAAACAAAGATAGTCTAAAATGCTGAAAGTAAAGAGGATAGAGGGAGAAATCGGGTCTGCGAACACCATGCAGCTACCTCGATGACTCCGGTGAGATCTGAATAGCAGCAACAGCTCAACTACGCCTCCGGAATACCTGCATCTGCACACATGGTGCAGGGAGTAAAGTGAGTACTCCGACTCAGTGAGTAATAGCAATAAATAATGACTGACGGAAAGAAATCTCGTAAAAACACTAAGCAGTTCTATATCAAAGCAGTAAGAACATTTAACAGCAGCTGAATGAAGAATCAGGTAAAAATCCATTAAGCCAGTACTCGACTCTTTTACTCCTCACAATAACCGAAATCATAATAATACTGCTGCGGCGTACAGCCCGATCCATATATATACTGATGCGGCGTACAGCCCGATCCATATATATATATATACTGCTGCGGCGTGCAGCCCGATCCAATAATAACAGTCGACTGCGCTCACTGGGGGTGTGCAGACTCTGGAGGGGCTCTTACAGCCCAAGCGCTATACTACTGCGGCGTGCAGTCCGATCCATATAAATATACTGCTGCGGCGTGCAGCCCGATCCAATAATATACTGCTGCGGCGTGCAGCCCGATCCGTATAAATATATATACTGCTGCGGCGTGCAGCCCGATCCAATATATATGTCAAATACCCTCACAATGGGGTTCCCAACCCCTCTCAGTCAATATAAACTTAGCCTCTCGGGAATACTAATTTAAGATAGGGACCCCAGCCCACATATTACTCTCCTTTTGGTTTAGTTATTCCAAAGCCGGTTCATATTAGACTAGATAGTTAGAAACAGGACTGAGGGTATGATTTTAACGAGTAAAGTGAGGTCAATCATGTACAATTACCCCTAAGGGTTGTACAGGTCGGCACAAGGCCCCAAACATGGCAACTAGCCCAGAATGCAATGATATTAATTAAGACTCAGTCAAAGTACAGTAGAATCATCAATCGGGATGGACCAAGTCCAAATCCCCAGTAGTAATGGACCCCACGCTCATCATGCAGCGTGTGTCTCACCTCAACATAGCACTACGTTGTGCAAATCCGGGGTTTCAAACCCTCAGGACATCATTTATAACCATTACTCACCTCAAGCTGGCCAAAGTCCTAGCTCGCTATGCCCTTGCCTCGCAAATCAACCTCCTCGCGCGTCGAATCTGGCAAAAACCACAACGAATACGTTACAATAGGCTAAGGGAATATAACCTAATCGAAAAGACTCAAAAAACATCGAAATTCACGAAGTTGGCAAAAGCCGAGCCCCGGGCCCATTTCCCGAAAAATCAGAAAATTGACATCACCGGATTCCTCATCTCGCCACGAGTCTATACATATCAAATTTACCAAAACCGGAGTCCATTTTCCTTCCGCATCTGCGGTTTCTCCCTTCCAGGCCTAGAACTGCACCTGCGATATATCCTCCGCACCTACGGCTTCGCATCAGTGGTTCCTTTCCATGGATGCGGAAATACCAGATACTAGGTGCCTTCAGCAGTCTCCAAATTTCATCCCGTTAGCCATCTGAAATCACCCCGAGGCCCCCGGGACCTCAACCAAAAGCGGAAACATGAACCAACACCTTATTCAAACTTGCTCGAATCATCAAAACACCACAAATAACATCTAAACCATCAAATTACGTCAAATTCAAGCCTAAGTTCATCCAAATCTTCCGAAACTCGCATTCAATCAAAAACCCGACCAAAACACCTCCGAATGACCTGAAATTTTGACACTCATCCAAAATCACCAAATAAAGCTACAGCAACTCCCGGAATTCCATTCCGACCCTCGGATCAAAATCTCACCCATCAACCGGAATTCGCCAAAATACTAACTTCGCCAATTCAAGCCCAATTCTACACCGGACCTCCAAAAATCAATTCCGATCACACTCCTAAGTCACAAATCATCCCCTGAAGCTACCCAAATCACCAAAAATCACATCCGAGTCCTCTAACTCACAAGTCAACATCCGTTTGAATTTTTCCAAACCAGGCCTTCCTTAAAGAGACTAAGTGTCTCATTTCCTACCAAAACCAATCCAAATCAACTCTAACACACCAATTACTGATAATGAAACATGATGAAGCATGGCGGTAACTCACGTGATGACGGGCCGGGTCGTCACATCCTCCCCAACTTAAACAAACGCTCGTCCTCGAGCGGGTCAAGAAACATACCTGAAGTCACAAACAGCTAAGGATATCTGCTCCGCATCTCTCGCTCGGTCTCCCAAGTATCCTCCTTCACGGGCTGACCTCTCCACTGCACCTTTACCGAAGTTATATCCTTTGATCTCAACTTTCGAACCTGACGACCCAAAATAGCCACTGGCCCTACATCATAGGTCAAATCATCATCCAACTGAAGAGTGCTGAAATCCAATACATGAGACGGGTCCCCAACATACTTCCGGAGCATAGAAACATGAAATACCGGATGCACGCCTGACAAGCTGGGTGGCAAGGCAAGCTCATAAGCCACCTCCCCAATCCTCCTAAGTACCTCAAAAGGTCCAATAAATCGCGGACTCAGCTTCCCTTTCCTCCCAAACTGCATAACACCCTTCATGGGTGAAACCTTCAGCAAGACCATCTCACCAACCATATAAGACACATCTCGAACCTTCCGGTCCGCATAACTCTTCTGACGCGACTGTGCTGTACGAAGCCTCTCCTGAATCAGCTTCACCTTCTCCAGGGCATCCTGAACCATCTCTGTCCCCAATAATCTAGCCTCGCCGGGCTCGAACCATCCCACCGGAGACCTACATCGCCTCCCATACAACGCCTCATACGGAGCCATCTGAATGCTCGACTGATAACTGTTGTTGTAGGAAAACTCTGCAAGCGGCAAAAACCCATCCCAAGAACCTCCAAAATCAATAGCACAGGCACGCAACATGTCATCCAATATCTGAATAGCGCTCGGACTGTCCGTCCGTCTGAGGATGAAACGGTGTGCTCAACTTCACCTGCGTACCCAACTCCCGCTGAAAAGCCCTCCTGAACTGAGAAGTGAACTGAGTACCCCTATCTGAGATAATAGACACTGGAACCCCATGCAATCGGACAATCTCCCGGATAAAGATCCCTGCCAGCCGCTCTGAAGAATAAGTAGTACATACTGGAATGAAGTGCGCGGATTTGGTCAGCCGATCCACAATCACCCAAATCGAATCAAACTTCTTCAGAGTCCGAGGGAGACCACTCACAAAATCCATAGTAATCCTCTCCCATTTCCACTCGGGGATAATCATCCGCTGAAGCACACCGCCCGGCCTCTGATGCTCGTACTTTACATGCTAACAGTTGAGACACCGAGCCACAAATCCTACAATGTCCTTCTTCATCCTCCTCCACCAATAATGCTGCCTCAAGTCCTGATACATCTTCGCGGCACCCGGACGAATGGAGTACCGCGAGCTGTGGGCCTCCTCCAATATCAACTCCCGAAGCCCATCCACATTGGGCACACAAATCTGGCCCTGCATCCTCAACATGCCATCATCATCAATAGTCACATCCCTGGCATCATCATGCTGAACTCGATCCTTAAGGACAAGCAAATGCGGATCATCATACGGGCGCTCTCTGATGCGATCATACAAGGAAGACCGAGAAACCACACAAGCCAACACCCAACTAGGCTTCGAAATATCTAATCTCACCATTCGATTGGCCAAAGCCTGAACCTCAACTGCAAAGGGCCTCTCCCCAACTAGAATGTATGCCAAGCTCCCCATACTAACTGCCTTTCGGCTCAAAGCGTCGGCCACTACATTGGCCTTCCCCGGGTGATACAGAATGGTAATATCATAATCTTTGAGTAACTCTAGCCACCTCCGCTGCCTCAAATTAAGATCCTTTTGCTTGAATAAATGCTGAAGACTGTGATGATCAGTGAATACCTCGCAAGATACGCCATACAAGTAGTGCCTCCGAATCTTCAAAGCATGAACTATAGCATCCAACTCCAAATCATGAACAGAGTAGTTCTTCTCGTGGGGCTTAAACTGACGAGAAGCATATGCAATAACTCTACCCTCCTGCATCAATACACATCCGATCCTAACTCTCGAAGCGTCACAATATACGGTATAAGAACCTGAAGCTGATGGCAAAACCAACACTGGAGCCGTGGTCAAAGCTGTCTTGAGCTTCTGAAAGCTCTCCTCGCACTCGTCCGACCATACAAATGGAGCACCCTTCTAAGTCAACTTGGTCAAGGGCGATGCAATAGAGGAAAATCCCTGAACAAACCGGCGATAATAACCTGCCAACCCAAGGAAACTACGAATCTCCGTGCCTGAGGTCGGTCTAGGCCAACTCTGAACCGCCTCTATCTTCTTCGGGTCGACCTGAATACCCTCGCTGGACACCACGTGCCCCAAGAAAGCTACTGAGCTGAGCCAAAACTCACACTTGGAGAACTTTGCATAAAGCTTTTCCTCCCTCAATCTCTGCAATACAACTCGCAAATGTTGTGCGTGCTCCTCCTGACTACGCGAGTACACCAGAATATCATCAATAAAAACAATGACGAACGAATCCAGATAAGGCCGAAATGCACTGTTCATCAAGTGCATGAACGCTGCCGGGGCATTGGTTAGCCCAAAGGACATAACAAGAAACTCATAGTGCCCATATCTAGTCCTGAAAGCAGTCTTCATAATATCCGAATCCCTGATCTTCAACTGGTGATAGCCCGAACGGAGGTCAATCTTGGAGAACACCTTCGCTCCCTGAAACTGGTCAAATAAATCATCAATACGTGGTAGGGGATACTTGTTCTTCACTGTTACTTTGTTCAATTGCCTGTAGTCAATGCACATTCTCACGGTGCCATCCTTTTTCTTCACAAATAGAACCGGTGCACCCCATGGTGACACACTCGGCCGAATGAACCCCTTATCTAGGAGTTCCTGAAGCTGATCCTTTAATTCTTTCAACTCTGCTGGTGCCATACGATATGGTGGAATGGAAATGGGATGAGTGCCCGGCACTAGGTCAATACCAAAGTCAATGTCCCTGTCCGGCAGCATGCCCGACAGGTCTGCAGGAAACACATCTGGGAACTCCCTCACAACCGGGACAGAATCAATGCTAGGAGTCTCGGCTCCAACATCCCTCACGAACGCCAAATATGAAAGGCAACCCTTCCCAACCATACGCTGGGCCTTTAGGAATGAATCACCCTACTAGGAACATAGTCAGTCACACCACGCCACTCGATCCTCGGATACCAAAGTGACTGTCTTAGCATGACAGTCTAGAATAGCATGACACGAAGATAACCAGTCCATGCCCAAAATAACATCAAAACTACCATGCTCAATAGCAACAGATCAACTCGGGTCTCCAGACCCCCAATAGTAACCAAACATGACTGGTATATATGGTCTACAACAACCGTATCGCCCACCGGGGTAGATACATGAACAGGTAAGGCAAGACACCCTCGGGTGGTACCCAAATGATGAGCAAAATATGAAGACACATAGGAATAGGTGGAACCGGGATCAAATAAGACTGAGGCATCTCTGTGGCAGACTGAAATAATACCTGTAATAACAGCATCCGAAGCAATAGCATTTGTCCTGCCCTGGAGAGCATAAAAGCGAGCCTGACCATCGCCCGATGACCTCCTCCCCTGGGGCGACCCCTGGCTGTCTGACCCTCACCGCTAGCTGGCGGGGCGGGTGCTGAAGAAACTGGACCAGAAGATGAGGGCTGACGCTTCTGCTGAGATAAGCTAGCAACACGACGAGGACACTACCTCCGCATATGCCCGAACTCTCCACACTCATAGCAACTCCCAGGTGCTGGGGACTGGGACTGAAGGGAACCCTTCGCTCCAGAGTGACTAACTGATGCACTCGGCCTGGAAGAACCCTGAGCAGACGGAGCACGAGATGAACTCTGTGCTGGAAGAGCGCTGAGAGATGGCTGACTCTGCTGAGAACCCTGATAACCACGACCTGAAGATCCTCCTCGATACTCGGGTCGAGCTGACTGAGCGGTCCTGAAAGAACGACCCCGACCCTGCTGGAACTGGCCCCTCGAAGGAGCGCCACTGAAACTACCAGAACCTCGAGGCCTCTTGGCCTCCCTCTCATCTCGATCCTGCCGGCGAACCGACTCAATCTCTCGGGCCATATCAACCACCTCCTCAAATGTGGCACCCAACACTCGCTCCCTAGTCATAAGAACACGAAGAGGATAGGTGAGACCATCAACAAACCTCCGGATGCGCTCACGATCTGTCGGAACCAACCAAACTGCATGCCAAGACAACTCGGAAAATCTCATCTCATACTGGGACACTGTCATATCTCCCTGCCGTAACCCCTCAAACTGTCTGCGCAGCTCCTCCCTGCGAGACTGTGGTACATACTTCTCCAAGAAGAGAGTGGAGAACTCCTGCCAAGTCAAAGGTGCTGCACCAGCCGGCCTACGCCGCTCATACGCCTCCCACCAAATAAAGGCAGCTCCCGTAAACTGAAAAGTATTAAAAGCCACACCACTGGACTCAAGAATCCCCGCTGTACGGAGCATCCGCTGACACCTGTCGAGAAACCCCTAGGCATTCTCGCCCTCAGCTTCACTAAATGTCGGAGGCTGGAGTCTACCAAACCTCTCGAGGCGACGCTGCTCGTCCTCGGGCATAACTGGAACACTGAACTCATGTACTGGTACCACTGGCTGAGCTGGAGGTGCCTCTGGAGTCAGTAATCCCTGTGCTACCTGCTCAGGTGTGCGAGCAGCGGGGGTATAATTGCCTCCCCCGGCTTGTGAAATAGCTGATGGTGCTGTGGTGGCTGAAACCACCTGAGCCAGGCCCGTGCACACTGTCAAGATCTGAGTTAATGTCTCCTGAAGGCCAGGAATCACTATGGGCATAGCCGGTGCCTGAGCTGGTACTGCTGGAACCTGATCCGGAACTGGGGGAACTGGTGGATAAACAGGCGCTGCCCCTGCTGCTCTGCCTCTGCCACGACCACGACCGCGTCCACGGCCTCTGGTGGCCTCAGTAGGTGGCACTGGTGGTCGTCCACCACGTCCGGTAGCTCGTGTCCTCACCATTTGTGAGAGAATAGAATAAGGAGAAGTTTAGTCTTCGGATCAACAAGTTCGCACGACAAGAATTTCAAGAATGTGGAATTTTCCTAAAGGTTCTGCAGCCTCTCGAGGATAAGTACAGACGTCTCCGTACCGATCCGCGAGACTCTACTAAACCGGCTCATGACTCGCGAGACCTAGTAACCTAGGCTCTGATACCAACTTGTCACGACCCCAACCCGGTCGTGATGGCGCCCAACACAGTGCTAGGCAAGCCCGACCAATTCAACACTCTCAATCCCTCATTTAGAGTTCATTACCAATTCACAGAGCTTAAATACCAAATTAACATGATTATAAATCTGTAACAGCAGATAAAATGTGCGGAAATCAAGAAAATATCACTACAATCCCACCGATCTGGTGTCACGAGTCAAGAGCCTCTAATACAAGTCTGAGGAACAGCCTAAACAATGATAGTCTAAAATGCTGAAAGTAAAGAAGATAGAGGGAGAAATCAGGTCTGCGAACGCCATGCAGCTACCTCGATGACTCCGGTGAGATCTGAATAGCAGCAACAGCTCAACTACGCCTCCGGAATACCTGCATCTGCACACATGGTGCAGGGAGTAAAGTGAGTACTCCGACTCAGTGAGTAATAGCAATAAATAATGACTGACGGAAAGAAATCTCGTAAAAACACTAGGCAGTTCTATATCAAAGCAGTAAGAACATTTAACAGCAGCTGAATGAAGAATCAGGTAAAAATCCATTAAGCCAGTACTCGACTCTTTTACTCCTCACAATAACCGAAATCATAATAATACTGCTGCGGCGTACAGCCCGATCCATATATATACTGATGCGGCGTACAGCCCGATCCATATATATATATACACCCACACACACACACACTACTGCGGCGTGCAGCCCGATCCAATAATAATAGTCGACTGCGCTCACTGGGGGTGTGCAGACTTCGGAGGGGCTCCTACAGCCCAAGCGCTATACTACTGCGACGTGCAGTCCGATCCATATAAATATACTGTTGCGGCGTGCAGCCCGATCCAATAATATACTGCTGCGGCGTGCAGCCCGATCCGTATAAATATATATACTGCTGCAGCGTGCAGCCCGATCCAATATATATGTCAAATACCCTCACAATGGGGTTCCCAACCCCTCTCAGTCAATATAAACTTAGCCTCTCGGGCATACTAATTTAAGATAGGGACCCCAGCCCACATATTACTCTCCTTTTGGTTTAGTTATTCCAAAGCCGGTTCATATTAGACTAAATAGTTAGAAACAGGACTGAGGGTATGATTTTAACGAGTAAAGTGAGGTCAATCATGTACAATTACCCCTAAGGGTTGTACAGGTCGGCACAAGGCCCCAAACATGGCAACTAGCCCAGAATGCAATGATATTAATTAAGACTCTGTCAAAGTACAGTAGAATCATCAATCGGGATGGATCAAGTCCAAATCCCCAGCAGTAATGGACCTCACGCTCATCATGCAGCGTGTGTCTTACCTCAACATAGCACTACGTTGTGCAAATCCGGGGTTTCAAACCCTCAGGACATCATTTATAACCATTACTCACCTCAAGCTGGCCAAAGTCCTAGCTCGCTATGCCCTTGCCTCGCAAATCAATCTCCTCGCATGTCGAATCTAGCCAAAACCACAACGAATACGTTACAATAGGCTAAGGGAATATAACCCAATCGAAAAGACTCGAAAAACATCGAAATTCACGAAGTTGGCAAAACCCGAGCCCCGGGCCCACTTCTCGAAAAATCAGAAAATTGACATCATCGGATTCCTCATCTCTCCACGAGTCTATAAATATCAAATTTACCAAAATCGGAGTCCATTTGACCTCTCAAATTCCATTTTGAAATACCAAATTCCCAAGCCCTAGGTTTACCCTCTTTTGATGAATTTCCACAAATTTCCATGTTAATTCTACCATAATCACACCTTATCGAAATCCCCCTTCAATTCCGTCCAAGAGCTCTCAAGTTGCTTAAAAATGGTGGAAATAAACTAAGATTCGCGGAACAAAAATGAACATTAAAACCCTTCTGCTAACAGGGGTTTCCGCTTCTGCGGTCCCTATTTCCGCAGCCGCGCTACCGCTTCTGCGGTGACATTTTCGCTTCTGTGGATCCTCACTTAAAAGCATAGACCGCTTCTGCGGTCACCTTCCGCATCTACCGACACCACATGCGCGATCAAACTTCCGCTTCTGCGGAAACACCGGACTTGGACCCCTTCGCTTCTGCGACTCACGAATCGCATCTGCGGCCACGCAGATGCGATTTTCCTTCCGCATCTGCGGTTTCTCCCTTCCAGGCCTAGAACCGCACCTACGATATATCCTCCGTACCTGCGGCTTCGCATCAGCGGTTCCTTTCCGCAGATGCGGAAATACCAGATACCAGGTGCCTTCAGCAGTCTCCAAACTCCAAATTTCATCCCGTTAGCCATCTGAAATCACCCCGAGGCCTCCGGGACCTCAACCAAAAGTGAAAACATGAACCAACACCTTATTCAAACTTGCGCTAATCATCAAAACACCACAAATAACATCTAAACCATCAAATTACGTCAAATTCAAGCCTAAGTTCATCCAAATCTTCCGAAACTCGCATTCAATCAAAAACCCGACCAAAACACCTCCGAATGACCTGAAATTTTGACACACATCCAAAACACCAAATGAAGCTACAGCAACTCCCGGAATTCCATTCCGACCCTCGGATCAAAATCTCACCCATCAACCGGAATTCGCCAATATACTAACTTAGCCAATTCAAGCCTAATTCTACACCGGATCTCTAAAAATCAATTCCGATCACACTTCTAAGTCACAAATCATCCCCTGAAGCTACCCAAATCACCGAAAAACACATCCAAGCCCTCTAACTCACAAGTCAATATCCGGTTGACTTTTTCCAAACCAGGTCTTCCTTAAAGAGACTAAGTGCCTCATTTCCTACCAAAACCAATCCAAATCAACTCTAACACACCAATTACTGATAATGAAACATGATGAAGTATAAAATAGGGGAAACGGGGCGATAACTCACGTGACGACGGGCCGGGTCGTCACACCGTAAGTATCCTACTGATGTATTTATAAGACTAACTCAACACTAGAGTTCAAATTATAAAAGGGAAGTAGAGAAATTAGGATTCTGCAAAATATGGTCTTGAATTAAAAGGCAAAGAGCCGTTAGAGTGAGTGCCAATCAAATAAAGATCGTGTGCAGCTTTAAACTTTTTTTAAAAAAAAAATCACATGAAAAGATTCGCACTTTTTATAACCAAGATAGGTACAAGAAATAAGAAGCAATGATCTGTAAAGGAAAGAAAAAAAAATGAAAAGTACCAAAGCTTTTATCTTACTTTGTGTGAGATCTTGAATTTGGACAGATTCTCCAAAAAGATTCATACGATTTTGTACCTTAGTAAATTCTTTTTGAGACCTAAATAGGAAGAGGTAGGCAAGACAACTCTGATTTTGTAACTGGGAGGAGATTGTGCTAAGATATTTGGGGATTTTAATTTAAGAGATTGGAAGAAAGATTAAGGAAATAAAGTAAAATTGCAAAAGGAAAAGGAATAAATCAGTTAGAAAATTTGAAAAGAAGGGGGATTGGGGAGTCAGCACCGTTGGGATTGACGGGGTGTTTGGACCAAGGAAATGTTGATTCAGGGACTAATTTTGGTTAAAATATCATGGTATAGCCAGTTTTCACACTGGTCAATAAAAAATAGTCAGCGTTTATCAAGTCAATGAAAAATAGCCACTATTACCGGTCCAGTATAATATACGGGAGTTCTGGTGCATTTGTGTACGAACTCCAGCATATTATGCTGGACCGGTATACTTTGCTAACTCCTGTAAAATTTGCGGGAGACTAGAGCACCAGTGCTCCAAACTCCAGTATATTATACTGGACAATTATACTTGCTGGAACTCCCGTAAAATTTGCGGGCGTATTTTTCCGGATTTTGAACAGTGTCTTCGCTCAGATTTAAAGTGGCTAAATTTCGATGACTTTTGAAACTTGGCTATTTTTCAACGATCAGTGGTAAATCTGGCTATTTTTGAATTTCTCCCCTAATTTTGTGGGTTAGGGGAGCTGCCAGATTATGTAAACGATATGGATTTTGGGTACAATTAATTATTGGGTTAGGTGTAAGGTGGATAATTGAGCTACTATTAAATTAAAAGGTCATAGTAATAAAGTAATTAGGAATGATTATTAGTAAATAAAGTAATTAGGAATGATTATTAGTAAATAAAGTAACCCAATAAAGTAGTAATAATAATACTAATAATAATAATAATAATAAAGAAGTTGTAGTAGTAGTAGTAGTAGTAATAATAATACTAATAATAATAATAATAATAATAAAGAAGTTGTAGTAGTAGTAGTAGTAGTAGTAGTAGTAGTAGTAATAGTAGTAGTAGTAATAATAATAATACTAATAATAATAATAATAATAATAATAAAGAAGTTGTAGTGCTTGTAACAATACACAAAGATAATATGTAGTAAGGATGGACAAAATTGGGTGTCAACTGTTGCCCCTCTTTGCCCGAGAATGATGAAAGAGTTTAATACACAAAAATGTTATAAATAGTGTTATGACTCTTAAATAAAATAGTAGCTCATTAGGATAATATGTAGTAAGGATGGACAAAATTGGGTGTCAACTGTTGCCCCTCTTTGCCCGAGAATGATGAAAGAGTTTTCGGGCAAAGAAATTGACATAGTAGCCAATTTTGTCCGACTGACGAGAGGTATGTAAGAAAAAAAGGGATATAAGAGTTTTGAAAAAATTGTAGCCGAACTCCGGTTTATGAGTTGCCTACATATCTCGGGTTTAACTAGAATCAGGCCGTGTGTAGTTCTAGATTAGGGAAGGACATGAATCCCTAAAAATTTGCCCCAGTATTGAATTATGATGATACTGGATATTATGATCATATAAAAATAGAAGGGTGTACGGTAAAAATAGGATTGAGAAGTAATGTGATTCGAAGTAAGGTAGAGATAGTTGCAAAAATTGAGGAAAGAGAAGCAAGCAGTGAAAATGAATATTATGAGGAGGATATATACGCACTTACAACTTGAAGGTGATGTTAATTCTAGAAGATTGCTCTAGTGTCAGGTTGCGGCGATATTGGAATTGAGTAGAAATCAAAATAAAGAGATAATGGATGCGATAATTGCCCCAGTTTGATAACAAGAGCTTGTTGTGATATTTTTCGTTTTGTACCTGCAAACTTCAAGTATTGCTACGAAAGATAATTAGTATGTAAGCACAAGTAAGCATTAATACAATGAATGTAATTTACTAAAAATATTTAAACATGATGCAAATTCCCTTTAGACCATGAAAGTTATCTTCGGACGATGAGGATGATATCCTTAGACCATGATGTCCTGGGCCATAAAGCGTATGATAAGGGATTCGCAGGCCATGAAATGGTGTCCTCAGGCCATGAGGATGGTGCCTATGGACTATGACGCCTTTGAATAATGATATGCAAATTTGAGAGATCCTCAGGCCATGGCATGGTGTCCTCCGGCTATGAGGATGATGCCTTTTAGACTATGACGCCTTTGGATAGATTAGCGATATATCAGCCCATGAGATGCAATAATATGATGTTAACAAGACAAGGCTTAGTCTTGTAAAATGAAGGGCAGAGCTTAGCCCGTTTTAAAAGCAAATGGATAGTACCATAATAGAGAAATATTTATGCAATGAGGGACAATTCTTAGTCCCATGCAAATGTGGAGGCAGGGATTAGCCTCATGCAAACAAGGAGGCAGGGATTAGCCTCGTGCAAGTATGGAGGCAGGGATTAGCCTCGTGCAAGTATGGAGGCAGGGATTAGCCTGGTGCAAATATGGAGGAAGGGATTAGCCTCATGCAAATATAGAGGAAGGGATTAGCCTCATGCAAGTATGGAGGCAGGGATCAGCCTCATGCAAGTATGGAGGCAGGGATTAGCCCCATGTAAGTATGGAGGCAGGGATTAGCCCCATGCGGATATGGAGGCAGGGATTAGCCTCATGCGGATATGAAGGCAGGGATTAGCCTCATGCGGATATGGAGGCAGGGATTAGCCTCATGCGGATATGGAGGCAGGGATTAGCCTCATGCAGATGAGGAGGCAGGGATTAGCCTCATGCAAAATTTGAGACAGGGCTTAGTCTCATGCAAAGAGAAGGCAGTGCTTAGCCTTAAGCAAATATGGAGGCAGGGCTTAGCCTCATGCAATATTAGAGACAGAGCATAGTCTCATGCAGGATGCGGGACAGGGCTTAGTCCCATGCAGATGGAAGGCAGAGCTTAGCCTTATGCAAGGATGAAGGTAGAGCTTAACCTTATGCAAATAATGATAAGGTAGTGTTTAGCCTTATGCAAGTAGAGGAAGGTAGTGCTTAGCCTTATGCAAGAATGGAGGTAGAGCTTAACCTCATGCAAATGATGAGAAGGCGGTGCTTAGCCTTATTCAAGTAGAGGTAGGCAGTGGTTAGCCTTATGTAAATGAGAGAAAGCAATTCTTAGCCTTATGAAGGTGAAGACTTTGTGCTTTGCGGTGTATATCCCTATGCAAATGGTGGCTCTTCACGCTTCGTAGCGTATATCTGTTGAGAAATTCTTGATGATGTTGTTCCTATCATTCCTTTTCGAAGAATTTGTGATACAATCCCAAATTTTGAGGAAACTCAAAATTTTGCCCCTGTTTCGTCTTTAGAGGGAAATGGAGTTTTTATAATAATGAGACCGAACCAAATAATGGGTTACATACGTATCCCTTTTAAACAGAAATCAGATAAAAACATAGATCGTATTTGAAGCTTATAGAATCGCTAGAGAGTGCAAGATTTATGTAATCGAGTAGTCCCCTGTTGAAAGTTCAGGTGGATGCTCCAAAAGAATAGAGTGTGACTAGAAGATCGAGCTTAGAAATAAAATTTTTAGAAGAGTATGACGGGGGGGTGGGTGGGTGGACATTAGTAGAGTAACACGTATCGTTTCAGTCGTATTGACCATTGAGAATGAAGTTCTCGAGAAGGTCTCTATGATTCAACAGGTACGTGGAGATTATTTCTAACACTTGTGAGAGTATTTTAGAATCAAGAAAATAAAGTACCAGAAGCAAACACAAGGGTCTAACATACCTGGATTTCAAGTCTTATGGCTTGGATGTAAAAGGCGCAAGATGAGCAAGACACAAAACCATAATGTCTGAACAAGATTAGGTCACATTTGGCTGCTAAAACAGAATTGAATTAATCGGATAGAGGGAAGATTGATTGTATGAACTTGGAAAATGTCCTATCTTTCAAAAATAGAATATTATGCCAGTTTGGCAAAAGTCACAAGAAGACTCGAGAGTATTGCATAAGTTCGGATACAAAACGAAAACCCAAAAGTAATATTAGTCGGACAATACCCCTAAGCATGACCTGGACTAAGTAGAATAGAGGATATCAACAATTGAAGGGTAAAACATCTCATTTTGAAACAGTTATACCCATATGAGCAAAGTTGAGACGTAACATCATTTGAAGAAGAAATTACGTCGTTAACTACAACTGATGAAAATGATAGGTCAGTCATGTTGTGTAATCAATGGATGAAATATTCCCGTTAGGCAAAATAGGAGATTATGCCCCTAGGAAGGGAAGATAGTTTATTCAGGCCCAAGATTAGTGTGATTTGAACCTAAGAATAGAAGTCTAAGAAATGCCCTAAAATTGATTGTATTAGGCGCGGAGTGATTTTGAAAGAATATGTCATGAGTACTTTGAAATAAATAGCAAACGAATAAGTAGAGATATGTAAGAGAGTATATAGATACACATAATAATGTGTAAATAAGCCTTTATGGGGATGGCAAAAGAGATAAGGTTGATTTAGCCCTACCACTCCTAAATTTGAAAATTTAAGACAACAGCCAGCATATTAACACATCTTTCTCCAAATAATGCACATAAGGTGATTGTGCCCATTGGGATTATGGAAATCCCGGTGGACATTGGACAAGGCTAAAGGGTTATTATGTGGACAACATATTAACCCGATTAGGTTTGACCATGATGCATGCACAATTGATCAGAGTAAGGCTGCTATAAAGGTCTAGACTGGGACCCTCAAGCGGACAACTTGAAGCGGAAAGGCACGGAACCGTCGAACGCACCGTTGATCGACTAGTTTTACCGCAAATACACCTTTCCGAATTTAAAAGGTGATATACAGGAAGAGCGCGGACACTCATCAAGTGCCGCTATGTTGATATTTGGCACGAGTGGAACATGAGTTGAATACATATTTATGCAAAAGTGATAACATATGGTCAAGTAATTTACATGGTGAAAGCATATAAAAGGCAGTATTAAATAATGCGATAAAATAAGCAAAAGAGAAAGGGAAAAAAATACAAAGGAAATAGGTTAGCATAGTTCACAAAAAATTCAAAACATAATCAAATGAAGCGAATAAAGGAGACAAGGAAGGGAGGTTCATGATATAGAAATTTTGAGAAAATAAAGGAACGGGAAAGGGGGGTACATGAAAGAAGTCGAACAAGCAATCCAATAATCCACACAAGCAAAATTCGTTATGGTAAGAGCCTAAGTATATCCCCAGCAGAGTCACCATGTTGTCGTGCCCCCTTTTTCCCTTCCCTTTTTGACGGGGAGAGAGATCCGGATTTCGACATTCACGAGGTGTAATGACTCATTTCCTTTTGGGAATTGGGTATTTGAAGAGTCGCCACCTAACGGATTATGGTGCATTAGGGCACCTAGAGCAATTAACTCTTGGGTTGGTTTGCATTACCAGAGATTAGGGTAAGGGCTCGAAATAACCTCGAGGGGAAGGTGTTAGGAACCCCTCTTAGTCCACAACTGTGGGTCTCGGCCGAACTTATATTCACAAATCAGTCCATTACAAGTAAACAGTTGAATCAAATAGGTTGCAAGTAAAGCACGTTAGAGTAATTCAAGTAGTAAGATAAAGTTTTGAACAAGTTGTAAAACAAGCTTGTAAAGAAAGGATTTGGTAAAGAGGGGTCCTAGGTTGGTTATCCTATAGGATCACATCGGTACAATGCCCGGTAATCACTCTTTGGAAAGGGGCTACGCGTGGCGTTAGCGCACCGGTCATCATATCCATATCTACCCTTCCCATCCCCTTATTGGTCATGCAAGGAGAGTGTTTGGTCAACGATTCCTATTGCGTGCTGCTGCCCGTCCCTTCTTAATGGTCCTGGAGGGAGTTAGGACCTCTGCCTATAGGTGGTTCTAGATGTACCCCTAGTTTTAAAAGGGAAAAATTCTAAGGCGACAGTCAAAAAAGCATATAGGACTTCCACACATAATGAGAGCAATTTAAAAGGCTTAGAGTTCCTCCTCAATCAAAAACATAAGCAGCACGACTCAAGCACAGTTAAGGTCTTTTATTAGATAACGTCCTAAAGCAAGATATCTAAGTGAATATGCAGAAACAAACAAACCCTTTTTTAGGTTCAGAAATTGTACCCTAGCAGTTGCCTAAGGACTCCTTTTAAAACCTTTTAGGATCAGAAAACGTTAAGCGATAGAGACAGTTTCAGAGAATGTAATTTTGAAAATGCCCTGGAGGCTTGCCTATGCGCAAGATACTGACATCTATATTAATGCAGAAACAAACAGATTTTTGAAATATGCTCCGTTAATACTTATAGGCGTGATATCTAATGAGATTGGGGCAGTTTTGAAGAACTTATTCCAGAAAGTGCTTACTACTTAATAAGACCAATTTAAAACAAACCAGGCATGACCAAGTAACTTATTAGACTAAATCAGACTGACAGACATAATTGCGAGTAGAATTCCCTATAGGCATGATATCTAGGTGTATTACTGATTTTAGTCGATTTTCTAATATGGCAACATACAGAAGCACTCCTTATAACTATATCTGAATTAAGTCCTATAGGCACGGTATCTATTATTAAACTGATTTTAAGACATGATTTCTTGGAACCTATATGCATGGTTTCTGAAGCATGACAGAATATAAAACTTTATAGACATGGTTTCTACTTGACGAGTAAACAAACTTAAAAGTGAAGTCCTATGGACATGATTTCTATTTGGCAAAGCAATCAGATTCAAAGAGTAAAGTCCTAAGAGCATGTTTTCTATTTAGAACAAACAGACTTGAAAAAGTAAAGTCCTAAGAGCGGGATTTCTACCTGTATTACCCCAGCAAATATGTATCTATCCACCCTTTTTCACTAAATAACCCAATATCTGTTTACAAATTATTACAGGCCAATGAATGAATTACATAAATGAGAACAAAAAATCAAGAAGCTATTCTATAGGGAGCCTTCAATTAGGCCCAGGTTTCCCAAAGCCTCCAATGGTCTCATATGCCTCAGTTCCATAGACAAAATCATAATCTAGGTGCATCAAAATTCCCTGAGGATCTCAAGGATCCCGGGCAGTGCTTACACCTAGACATAGCAACTAAGAATTGAACGAGTGCAGTGTGGAAAGGCCAGCCTCAGTATTCCAGAGTTTAGAGGGTTCTCAAAGGATCCCAAGGCAGTACACATACTAGAGGGAGCAGAACTTATTGACTAGGAGTAGAGTGAGAAGTGATGGACACAAGTTAAAAATATTTTAGTAAGAAACTGTGATTAACAAAAGCCTTTCTTGAAAGCAATTTAGTAGAGATTGTTTGAAAAAGAGATTGGAATAATTAACAGAGTCCAAACACAGTTAGTTTACAAAACCAAGTAAATTCAAGAATCACACACAGGGGTCAAGGGGTTTGGGACACATAGAACAATTGGTTGCAAACACAGAACCCATCAAGGTCTAGGACTGGTTCAGACATGCTCAGAAACAGCTGACACTGGCATAGTCACAAAACCAGGTATGAAGAACACAACCACATAGAGGGGTGATAGGGATTTCGGATCCATGGGATATAGTATGGTAAATATACAACAAGTAAGAGACAACTGGTAGGACGTGCTCAGAAACACACATAAAGGGAATATACTAATCTAAAAGGAAGGGGGAAGACATGATAACATGCTAGTAATGTGTTCTTAACTACAAGTTTCACAACAGAACCACAAATAGAAGCGAACCAGAAACAAGAAGAACTGAAACAATAACAGAATCATGTTGTTGTTGGAACTTTGAATTGAAACTAGGACATACCAGTGAAGAGCAGAGTAAGCAGAATGAAAAGAACAAGAGAGCACAAATGGTTAGCCTTGGCTTGCAGCCGGCTAGCAATACAAAATAGCACAAGAGAGAGAGCAAAGATTTTTAAAGTATGAGAGATAGTTTTGAACACAAATGTCCGTGTCCGTGTTAGTGAAAGACTAGAGTATTTATAGTTGAAAAATAAGTAGTAAATAAGGTAAGAATCATAGTAGCCTAATAATTGAGGAACTCAGAATCAATCAATTAGAAAATCGAGGAAGTACTCCCTTAAGTTAAGGGAATTAATTCAAATGGTAAGAACCAGTATATAAGGCAAGAAGGATCAGTACATGATTAATAAGGAAAGAATCAAAGTTCAGTAAGCATAGAGTAGTCAATTAGGACTAAGTTCAGAAAACTCCGATTAAGGAATGATTCAGTAAAAATAAAGTACTACAGCAAATAAGGTAATGGAATCGGTCAATTTAAATAAACGAGTAGAATATTAGGGTTTTAAAAGAAAATCTTTCAATCAAACCATCAACTAAGGGAATCAGAATCAATCAAGAGGGAGTCATGATTCTGTACTTCAACATATAAATAGAGAAGATCAAACAGACGTAGCAAACAGGCAATGTCAGCAATATCGACAGAAAGAGGCAAGAGATGAACAAACAAGATGAACATAATCACACAGAACTGATAAAAGTAGGCTAGGGACTCGGTAAAACACATTCGAAGCATGATAACCACGGAATCTTAACAAGAATCAAGTAGTCTGGCTAACACACAGAACCAAGACAAAGAAGATCTAAAAAAATTTAGGGCTTTTAACAAAGGCGAGTTGAAAAAGCAGTAAGAACATAGAATCAGCTAAGATATGCAAGGAAAAGGTTTAAACATAAAGAAAAAATCAGTTTGAACGAGTGCAGAAGAACTCTGAGAAATCCTAACTTTAAAGAAAGTAAAAACGGCTTAAAGTTGATGATTTTCAAAAGAAGTTTGAGAATAATGTAATACATAGAAAGGAACAGACTTAAATCATTAAAAATAGCACATATCTAAGAGATTCAAACAAAGCTAGGGTTTCAGAGGAAACCCAGATAGAAACGGAAGAACCTGCTATAAACTTCAAAGATCGTAACAAATATGGAGTGATTTTGTCCAAAATCACACCGGAGAAGCCATGAACAATAGAAACAAAAATCCTAGATCCAAATTGGCATGGCCCAGGGCCCTTGAAGGTCTCAGAGATGATGAGCAAGGCGATGGAGGAACCATTGGAGGCTTGGGGTTGAAAGGTGGTTGCCGGAGATGGCCCGAGATGGCCAGAGAAGAAGGCGGCGATTGAAGGGGATTAGGGTTAGGTTGAGAGAAGAGAAGATATGAGAGAGTTTGAGGGCAGCGGAATCTCAGAAATGAGATAGGGTTGGTCTTTAGGATTAAAAAAAGGAAAGGGCTCGTTTGGACCGTTGATCTAGGAGATCAATGGTCAGGATTAGACCGGGTAGATGGGTTTCGGGTTTGGGTAGGAGTTTATAGGGTCTGGGTCGGGTTAATTGGGTAGGAAATTGGGCTAGGAGTGGGTTCAACTAGGCTAAAATTGAAAGCCAAATCTGGCTATGA
>NW_017672838.1:0-14577 GCF_001879085.1 Nicotiana attenuata
ACACACCTTCAAGGTGTAAGGAGTGAGCTGGGCCGGACACACATTATAAAAACGGCAAAGCTCCTCCATCAGAGGGTAGACTGGAAGATTGTAACCGATCAAGAACGGGTACTCGTAGAATGTGCAATATCCAGGCCGGTGCACATTGGCATAGTCCGTCCCGGCCGGAACCATTTCCACGTGGTCCGGAATATGGTGCGTCTCACGCAGATCATCTAAATGGGATTGTAATAAAACGCTGTGCTCCCAGGGAAGATCTGGGCTTTTAGTTGGAAAATCCTTGCGGACATGCATCTCCTTCGAAAGGACGTTGTCTACGCTGAGAGGAACAAGGGCCTTCTCCGCCTTTTCCCCTTCACCGCCGGAAGACGGCGGAACCCTAGACGGGGCATTATCTTTGGCCTTTTTACTACTTTGTCCACGTTTTGTCATGATTGTACTGCGTAAGAAACGAAGCACTGACGATAGGAAGTGTGGTTTCAACAGAAGTGGGAGAGTCCCTCACGAAATAACGGTTACAGGAAAGAAAGGCAAAGGAGTATATCAGAAAATGCTTTCCGAAGGCTTGAAAGTGGAATCAAATCGAACCTCTCTCCTACTTATAGGGATAAGTTGCGCAGGAATCGAAGAGTCATGATTCAAAACGTGCGCCGGAAACCAAAATATCGCATCATCCTCTGAACCGCCTCGGGTGCAAATATAATAATGATGCATACAGGCGATGGCGTCATTCCAAAAAGGAAGCCGCGCGTCAGTGGCTCAACAACGTCATATATTTCACTTCATTCATATTGCCGCACCGGGTCGAGGTCAAATTCTCCTAAGCCGAGGTTCACATTTCCGCCCATCGAAGACGCCCACCGAATGCGTCTCCAACGAGCGGAGGGACTAACTGTATAGGGTCAAATTTGACCTTCAGCATCTCTACGCCAGTGGGTACGCCCAGTGAGGGTACGCCAACTAACGTAGCGGGTACGACTCGGCCGTGGGGACAAAAGCGACATCGTTTAGGACTCAGTGTCTTCACTAGGGAGACGTTACCTGTCTTTGTAACTTTTTGATTCTTTCGAGGAGGGTCTCTTATTATATAAAGGAGACCCTCGCATTGTAAAAGGGATCATCTGATCTAATATAACTCTCTCATTTTTCTGGCTTTCTCTTTCTATCTCTACTTCAAACGAACGTATCTTATTGAGTTCATACTGTCTCTTTGCAATACTAGATCTACAACAATATTATCATCTTTGCATCTCTAGGATTATTATATTTGATTACGATTTACCCTTTTCCTATTTTTGATTGTTTTTTAGCTTACAAAGTATATTGTTAACTTTTGAGCAAAACAGTTCTACTGAAGAAAAAGATAATCAGTGATGGGTAGAGATAAATTGTGGAATTTGATGTTTCTAATGAATGGATTGAATTTATTATCACCTAAAATGGAGGGATTAAGATTGATGCACAAGAATAAAATCATGCACGAGAGAGGATTAAAATTGAATATTTAATAACTTGAGCTAAAAAGATAAAATCGGTATTTTTATGACTTGAGTTAGAGAGATGAGAACCAAATGAGTTATTGATTACACGTGTCTATTTTATTATGTAGATTGACTCTAGTTGGGTAATATGGATTACCTGAAGTATTATTAGCTAGAGGAACATCCAAGGTATGTAAAGTTGAACCCTTCCCTAAAATTATTTTTTCAAAATTTCACGACTTTTGAATATGTCTGCATGTCTAAATGTTCTACAAAATATTTATTGTATGGCTGTGTGTGACAAGTAATCATATAATATCCATATGTTTTGAAATAATAATACTCAAATATTAGATTTCACAAACTATTGTGATTATAAATATTTCAAGATATTAATATGATGATATGGTTTTTAAATAAAAATAACTATGATATGAAAGTTTCAAGTATAAATAAAAATGAGCATGATGTTATTATTTCTCATGAACATGAATACAATTTTACACTTTTCAAATGACAATGCAAATGATATGGCATGACAAGTGGCTATTGAGCCTAATTTTAAAGACTATGATTTATGGGACAAAGGTGTCAAATTAAAAATAAAATATTTTGGGAGTATCTTTTAGAGAATCGAGAAGGTATTAATAAGTAAATCAAATACCCAAAATTAGACGTATCAGTGTCAAGCTATGGTCGTAATCATTGAGGGCGACTAGATAGCTTTCCCTGGTTGGAATTTGTGATTGCTAGCAAAGTTGGCAAAATCGCATGGAATTATGGTGGAGATGCCTAGTTGATGCAGGATGGGTACGACTTCCATGAATGCACACATGGCAAAAGATATTTTGTCGGCACCATGAACTCTCACCAAATATAATAAGTTTATTTAAAGCTCTTTATAAGATTTACGAAATGAAATAGTTATGATTCAAAACGCTAAAAAGATCTTATGAAATATCATATTAATTGATTATTATTTTAATTACATAGTACCTATCATATTTTATTTGTAATTTTATCTTGTTATTATGTCAGCGAGTTGACGATACATACAAGACTCTTCATTATGTACTCACGTCCTTTTGCCAGTGTGTTGCATCTTTTCGTGAATACAGGTATCCAACAGATGTTGATTTTGATAAAGGACTTGATAATGGCCGCCAGTCCTTTTGGTCTCTTCCTCTCTCCCCCCCCCCCTCCCTCTCTATGGGGGTGTGCGTGTGTCTTTGTTTGTGTACAAGTGCGGCAGTGACTTTCCGACGCGAACCAGCCACGCACCGGTGAGTGGACATCTGTGCATATAGTCTTTTGGTGAGTTCTTCCACCCTAGTGGTTGCCGCTGCAATTCACAAGATTCTTGCTTGTTCCTCGAGGTCCAGCCCATCCGGTCAGCCTTCCGGCGAGCCCCGTGGTTTCGGGCGCCCTCCAACCAGGTTCTTCTACGTCAATATCACTCATCAACGAGTGACAACTTTTAGTTTGGCATCCCCTCTACAATCCAAGTTCCTTCGTTTATTGATTTACTGTACTTTTTGGCTTTGACTCATATGCTATTTGTCGATTTTTGGGAGGCCATCCTGTTGGTGTATTGTAACGATCCGGCCGGTCGTTTTTGGAAATTACGCCCCGATCCCCCATTAACTGCTTCCCCTAAGTTCATTTATGCTATTTTGTTTCGCCGGGACGTTCGGTGTTGGGATTCGGAGTGTTTTGGGACACTTAGTCCCAAATGAGAGCTTAAGAGTTGAAAAATGGTTTGTAATCGGAACAGTGTGAAGACGACCTCGGAATGGAAATCCGATGGTTCCGTTAGCTCCGTTAGGTGATTTTGGGGTCGGGAGCGTGTTCAGAATGTATTTTGGAGGCTTGTAGCTCATTTAGGCTTGAAATGCCGAAGTTTGAATTTTTGAAGTTTCCGGTCCGATAGTGAGTTTTTGATCCGAGGGCCGAATTGGAAATCCGGAAGTTACAGTAGTTCCGTCATGTCATTTGGGATGTGTGTGCAAAATTTCAGGTCATTCGGGCGAGGTTTGGTTGGGTTTTTGATCGAAAGTGTGTTTTGTTGGAATTTGAAGTTCTTACGCTTGAATCTTTGATTTAATCGGGTTTCCGGTGTTGTTTTAGGTGTTTTAAGGATTGGTACAAGTTCGAATAACGTATTAGGTGGTATTGGTGCTTTTGGTTGAGGTCCCGGGGGCCTCGGTATGATTTCGGGTGGTTGACGGAAAATTTTGAAGTTGAATGAATTGCTGAAGATTCTGTCATCTGGTATTTCCGCTTCTGCGGCTTGGGAAGCGCAGAAGCGGAGCCGCAGAAGAGGCTAGACCACTGCAGGAGCGAAATTCGAGTGCTTCTTCAGTTTCCGCAGGTGCGGAAGTTTAACCGCAGAAGCGGTTACGCACCTGCGAGAGAGTAGTCGCAGATGCGGTCCTTGGGATTTTGATTGAAACCGCAGAAGCGGTAAGGAATCCGCATAAGCGGCAACCGCAGGTGCGGTTTAAGACCGCAGAAGCGGAACCCTGGATTTTTAATGAAAACCGCAGAAGCGGCTCGTGGTCCGCAGAAGCGGGACCGCACAAGCGGTCCCTTGTCCGCAGAAGCGGAAACCCCTGGACAGAAATAGAGATGTCGAGGGTTTGAGTTCATAAGTTGCAAAAATCATTTGGGAGCTCGGTTTAAGGCGATTTTGAGTGGGATTTGAAGTGAAGATCACTGGGTAACGTTTTTTTGGTCCCTTCTTGTTATATTTCATCATTTTATAGTTAAATACACCATTGGAATTCGAATTTAGGATAAAAAATTGGAAGAAACTTCATAGACCTAATTATTGAGTTTTGAGTGGGAAATTGACCTCTGATTTGGGAGATTTTTATATGGTTAGACTCGTGAGAGTACGGGGGTTTTGAAAATGTGAAAATTATTCGATTCCGAGACGTTGGCTGGAGGGGCGTTTTGGTCATTTTACCTATTTTTGCGCCCTAGCTGTAATTTAATAGTGGAATCAGTTGTTTGCAATATTACTTATGATATGTAATTGAATTGAATAGATTTGGGCCATTTGGAGTCGGATACTCGTGGCAAAAGTGTGATTTCGAGTTGATTTTGGTGCCGATTCGAGGTAAGTGGCTTGTCTAACCTTGTGTGAGGGACCTTTCCCCTTAGGATATGATACGTGGTAATTGAGTGCCTTGTACGTGAGGTGACGAGCGCGTACTTGAGCTAATTGTTGAAAAATTCGGTTTTTACTTAAGATATTGAGACTGAGTTTCCTTCATATTTGCCTTGTTTTACTTGCAGTTATAACCTGTGTTAGATTAGAAAAGCATGTTTAGTTGATTTAACTTGCCTAATTGTTTAAGTTGTCTTGATTGTACTACGTGAAGCATGCTAGGCTAGTACTACCTGATGTTTGTTCTTTGTACTTCATTTCTGAATATCTTCTGGTTGTGGTTGTGCATTTACTTTGGGACTACGGATGTGGGATTCCGGTAGCTCCCCTCCCCCCCCCCCCTTGTTTGTTTACTTTGGGACTGCGGGTTCGATTCCCGATAGATCCCCCTGCACATTTACTTTGGGACTGCGGGTTAGATTTTCGATTGATCCCCGTGTACATTTACTTTGGGGCTGCGGGTTAGATTCCCGATAGATCCCCCCTGCACATTGATAGTTGGACTACGGGACGATATCCCGGGAGATCCTTCGGATATACACATATGATGGACTACGGGACGGTATCCCGGGAGATACACTGGACAGTTGAGAAAAAGGGCTACAGGACGGTATCCAGGGAGACCCTCATTGTTATCATTGGTATTGAGCTGTGTTTACTCTGTGTTTATTCTGTACTCGTGTAGTTGTTATAGCCTCGTTGACTTGTCTTATCTTACTGCTGTACTTGTTATATCTGTCAGATTTTTATATTGTTAAATTATTATTATTATTATATTTTGTCTCAGTAGGGCCCTGACCTTCCTCGTCACTACCCAACCGAGGTTAGGCTTGGCTCTTACTGAGTACCGTTGTGGTGTACTCATGCCCTTCCTGCGCATGTTTTTCTTGTGCAGATCATCCAGGTACCTCTACTCAGGCGCACTATCAGTGAGGCAGGAGGACTACGGAGACTTCGAGGTAGATCTGCTGCGTCCGCAGACCGACGAGTCTCCCTCTTACTCTATCTTTAGTACTTAGTTTTCCTTCTTCGGTTGTTAGAAATTCTGGAGTTTGGAACCTTTATTATACACTTCTGTAGCCTGTGTTGCCCGTGAGTTTCCGTGTTTTGGGAATTGTTTTAGACTTGTGATATTGAGTTGTACTTGCCAAGTGGCATTCAGTATAGTTTCCTTTAGATATTTGATTTGATTTTCTCTATTTTTTCGCAATTATTATATTTCCGCAAATGTTAGGCTTATCTTGTCATGGGGACTAGGTGCCGTCATGACATGTTCACGGTTGGTGAACTAGGGTCGTGACATGTATTCATGCTAAATATTTTACATTCTTGATGTAGCATTATTGTTTGTTTTTCGTCATTGGAACTAATTTGCATTGACTTGATTTATTATACGTTGGTGCTCTAATTCGTCTACAACATGTCGATGTTTGGGAAGCCTTCATGTTGGTTGTGTTCTTGCAAAGTAGTTTACATTTTTTATCTGTTTTTGAGACTAATTAGTAGTATTTCGTAATGTAGTTCTTTGCTGGTCTAGTGAAAGTATAGTAACTGGGGTGACTGATGATAGAGTGAGGTCATGTCTTCGGGCGGGGCGGGGGTTGGGGGGCAACGGTACTAAGGAGGGTAGGGGAACCTTTAGGCTGAGAATTGGATCATGGAACATAGAGATATTACTATCTAGAGTTTAGCTGTTGTTTTGGCTTCGGTCGTTTTTCTCTTGGTGTTGTTCCCACTTGTTTCTATGATTTTTTTTCATTCTTTTGCCAGTCGTGGGTCTATTGAAAACAGCCTCTCTGCCCTTCCAGGGTAGGAGTAAGGCTGCGTACATCTTACCCTCCCAAAATTCCACTTGTGAGAGATTACTGAATGTTTTGTTGTTGTTGTTGTTGTTAATTTCTAAGATAAAGTGCAGCCAAACACCCCTTAGGTCAAGTGAGATCCTTTTTCCTATATCCAATAACATTGCCAAATTTAAATAATTAAAACTTAACACCCGATTGAGACCCTTCTAAATATTTTGTCCAAACAAAAGATTGTATATCAAACAAAAGCGCTTGTAGTGCGGCATTGTGAAAGTTTGTGTGATTATTACTTCAAAAAAGGAAAAAGTCTTGGGGGAAATTACTCGGTTGCCTAAAGTTTGTTGCACTAAATTTCATAGCTTTACCATGTTCAAAACAATTAAAACCTAAAACTCGAGGCCTTTCTAAAGCATCACATCCAAACAAAAGATCTAATTTTTATCAGTAGAAACGCTTCTGGACATAGTGAAAGTTTGCGTGATTACTTCTTCCTCCTTCCCCCTACCCCCCCCCCCCCCACAAAAAAAAGTTCTGGCTAAAGTTTATAGTCTTAAGGAGAGTGCTCGCTTCATCTCATTTGTTTTTTCTAAGATTAAGACGTCTGAATCTGAATATCAAGATGTGTATTAAGATTAAGACATCTGAATCTGAATACACATCTGAATATATTAAGATGTGTATTAAGATCAGAATAGAAATAATTAGGACGGTTTGATTTTTAACATCTGAATGTATAAAATTTATCTTCATTTGAAAATTAATAAACATAAAATTCAAATGAAATACTAACTAATCTAATATTCTATCAATAAAATATATAGTTTTTTAAAATATGATAGTTGTTGGTGGTGATGGCTAACGGGTGAATGCCGATTAGAGGCGGTGGTTGGTGGTAGTAATGGTTGATACTGGTGGTTCATGCTAGTAGCTATTACTGATTGGTAGTGGTGGCGATTATGATTGAGGATGGTGGTGGTGGGTGGTGATAGTTAATAATGTCGGGTGGATGTAGTAGTTGTAATTGAGGAAGGTGGTGGGTGGGTGGTGGTAGGTTATAATGATGGGCATTGCCGGTTGTGGTTGTTGATAGTGATGGGGTGGTCAGTCGTGGTAGTTGAGGCGGATGAGTGTTGATTGTGTGTGAGAATGATGGTGATCGAAGTTGTGGGGATAGTAGGTGGTGATGGTCGATAATGGAGGCTATGATTGAGGATGGTGGTGGCGTGGTGGTGGTGGAGGTGGTAGTGGTAGGGGTGGTTGAGTATGGTGGTGGTGGCGGCATGGTGGTAGTTGATAATGGCAGGAGGTGGCGGCAGTTAATAATAAGTATGTGATAGCATCTTAATGAAATTAAGTCTCTATTAGAGATCTTAATCATACAGACCTATTCAGACCCATTAAGTGGTTGTGAAGTAAAACAAACAAACACACTTAATGATTAAGATCTGAATAATTAAGATTCAGACTTTAAAAACAAACACACTTAATATCTGAGATCTGAATGATTAAGATTCAGACCTCCATTAAGTGCAAACAAATGAGACTAAGTGGGCATTTGGATAAGAATTGTAAAATTCCGAAAAAAAAATGATTTTTTTTTCAATTGGAAATGGTATTTGAAAATTAGAGTTGTGTTTGGATATGAATATAATTTTGGGTGTTTTTGAACTTTTGTGAGTGGTCTAAGTGAAAATTTTGAAAAACAGCTTTTTGGAGTTTTTTAAATTTTGGAAAAATTCAAAAATTCATCTTCAAGTGAAAATTGGAAATTTTATGGCCAAACATTGATTCCGAAAAAAGTGAATTCTTTTTGAAAAAAAAGTGAAAAATATTTCATGGCCAAACGGGCATAAATTTTATGATCTTAAGGGAAGTGCTCACTTGGCTAAAGTTTATTGCACTTTATCCTGGATTCATGGCCCTCTAAGGCATTTAATCCAAACAAAATATCTTCTATCTATACTATATTAAAAGCACGAAGCCCCTTAGCGAAATGTCGTTCGCCTTTTTTACCCTTCGTACGTATATTTTATTTTGGATAAAATTGTCATTATAAACTCTAATAAATTTTTCCTATGGAATAAAACTAAAAGTTGCCGTTTATTTCCGTTTTTATTGCATAATGATTTTCTTTATTTAGGTTTAGGTTTCACTTTAAGTTTAGAATTCTTTTACCAATAAATATTTACTTAGTTATTCTTTTCTTTGTTTAGGTTTAGGATTCACTTTAGATTAAGGATCTTTTATCAAAATTTTCTTAAGCTACAGATCTTTGTAACAACTTTTAATTATCGTATGTAGATTTATTTTGTTAACAACTTTTTTGTTTTAATTATTGTAGGTATATTACAATTGATCGTTGGAAGAAGTTCTTAAGATTTTGTGGGTTTGGATACGGCGTAACAACGTCTCTAGAGGTAAAATTTGTTTGTATTTGAGGTAAAGCCTTATAATTTTTAGTGTGTTTTTAAGTTAAGTAATAATAGTGGTTCATGTATTCTTGAGTCTTGACAAATACTTACCAATCGAAAAGTTGTTAGTTTTGTACTTTTTGTTTATAACTTTCATATGATTATCAGTATAGTGACTTATTTACAGATTTTGTACAAGTTGTTTCTACATTAGATCATTGCGTCCGTAACAAAAAAATAGTTACGCATTCATGATATCAATTTTCAAGATCTTATTAATTCAAGATTATTTTGCCTTATGTTTTATAATTAAAATTGTTAATTGATGTGTGCCAGCTTCTAAGAAGTTTTTTTATTACCTCTTTTGATTGATTTATTTATAGATATTACATGGTCTAATTGTTACTTAAAAAATAAATATTAACAAGTGACGTCCCAAGATTTTGATGATTTCGTCGGCTCAAGTAAATAATTATCCTTATCTCATAAAACAGTTATAGAACTATGTTACTATTATAGATTTTTCATCATAAAAGTTTAAGGAATATTAATTTTAAGGTGTGGTGTAGGATTTTTTTCGTCTCGCTTACAGTTCTAAATTTTGCTAAACAATAAAATTGAGTTGCACACAAAACTAAATTTATTAGGTTTTGAAAGTTATATGTCTTTGTTGAAGTTTAATTACGAGTTTGTTCTTTCAATCTTTGATCTTCATAAATTGAAATTTTCTGAAATAATAACTTACTTCAATTTACTTTAGGGTAATTTAATTATTTTACCTTTATTTAATATTTATACTATTCATGTATTGTTATTAATTGTTTGAAGTTTCCATGATGAAGAGATCATCAGGAGTATAATGTCATAGCCGACTTATATAATCTAATCGGTATAAAACTTATGGTTAATTATAAAATTGACAAAGTTAAATCATTTGTAAATAAACTTTTGCTTTACATTTTTAACAAGAACTTAAAATAAACTACATGGAGATAATGGATAGATTTGCAGTATGATATACTGTGGCGTCAATGCATTAGGATCTTCTTTTGAATAGAAGTTCAAATGCTTTGATCGACTTTTACGATCTCACTGCCTTGTTGGTACTAAAATACTTGTGCACAGTTGATTTCAGGTATACTCGCAATGACAACTTAAATAGAATTGACAAACGAACTGGTGCCGAATAAGTTTTTAAAAAAATTTGATTTTCGAATAAGAGTCTTACTTATTTAAATGGATTAGTAAAAGAATTTAAAATCGCAACAAATTAATCAAGGCCTTTGACAAGACTCTTCCACTTGTAGATGAGGAGGTAATGATGTTTTCATATTCGTATTATGTTCCATATTTTTCATATTATTTTAATCGTGATATTAAAGTTAAGTTTTTACTTGAAATAAAAATTCAACCTATTTTTCAATAATCAAGCTGAAATGCAGAATAAATATTTAGAACAAAGCAAGACCTATTACATCATAATAGCCACATAAGTGGTCTAAATCCTAATTTTCGTTTGATGTACAAAGAGCTTGAGATTGTATTCAATAATGATACTATATTCAAACATTGCAACAAATAACAACAACAACAACAACAAAAACAAAAACATACTTTGCACGATCCACAAGTGGGATCTAGGGAGGATAGTGTGCTTGTAAACTTTACCCTTACCTTGGGAAGGTAGCTAGTCAAAGATCGCAATAATAAATTTTATACCATTAGTTTCTCTAACAGTTTTGTTTAGTCCAATGCACCAAGAAAAAATATCTTGTGATTTCTTTTGGTTTCATTTAATTTCTTCAGATTTCATCGATTAATTTTACATTAAATGTATGAATAATATTCTACTTCTATTTACTTAATAATTTATTAGTAACTTAAATATACTTGCTTTTAATCTTTTGCAGACGTACTTGATATTTTAGTGATAGTTTAGGCCTCCCTTGGAGAAGCAAAAAAGAAACAAAGAGAAATAGTATTAACGAAATGAAATGTAAGTTTGAAGTTAGTTTAACTTATTCATTTATTACTATAAATAATTATTATCTGAATTCAAGGTATTTAATACAATTGATATAACATTTAATTGTAAGTTTCAGGTATGATCCTGAAATTATAACCTTACGGGGAGATTTATAGCCTGTTTGGCCAAGTTTCTCCAATAAAAAAGGTGCTTTTGAGTGGAAGAAGATGATGTTTTGGAGAAGCAGAAAAAATTAGCTTCTTCCCAGAAACACTTTTTTTAGAAGCATTTTGAGAAAAATACACTTAGAAGCACTTTTTAAAAGATTGGCCAAACACTTATTATTGCTTAGAAGTGCTTTTCAAATTAATTAGCCAAACAAAAACCACTCCTCGCCAAAAGTACTTTTAAAAAAAGCACTTCTCAAAATAATTCGATTTTACTAGCTTGGCCAAACGGGCTATTAGTCGAAAAAGAAGGTGGTGCACTCCAAAAATTTATGCATGAAAACTTATTGACTCGCTATATGATGTTTAAGTGTAAAATATCCCAAAGGTAGAATTTCAAAGGTAAAATTGTAATTTTTTTATCCTTTAGATTGTACTTAACCTTTTTCCTTATAAGTTTGTGAAGGAAAGTTCATAACATATACTGCACATATTAGCAGTACATTGATTGTTCGGAAAAGCAGCAGCTCAGGAATTTTTACTGAAATATAGTTATTATTATGTACTTTTTAATTGAAATGCAGACATGATCATACTCAAGGCCAAGGTAAAAAAGTGACACTAATACCATCCAATTTTTTTTTTTTTTGATATTCTTCTACATATCTAATAGTTTTAATTTCTATCGCGCTAAAATAAAATTACGCTCATCTTTTACATTTAAATACATGTAGCATTTATTTGGACGTTTTTCTATTATACACAGTTCTTACTTAGTATATACAACTCTTTTATTAAGAGATGCAATTTTACGTGCAACGCACGTATCCTAAAACTAGTTAAAGGGAAAAGGGTCCAAATTCCCCTTAAGCTTTACGAAATGGTCTAAATATTATCCTCTGTTAACAATTGGAATCAGATTTATCTTTATTATTACCATAATGGGTTAGATTTGACCTTATTGACTAACAATAAAAGCTTTCCAACACGCAAGACCTTTTCAAATGAGAAAAAGGGTTAAATTCGCACTTAAACTATGCAAATAGTTTGGATTTTGCCCTTGAATTTTGAAGAACAATGTCAATATTCCAATGAGGATACTGCCATCTTTTACAACACTGTAGAACTTCCAACGGTTAGGTCTTTATCCCTTAAGTTCAATTTAACCACCCTCAAACCTCATATCAGTCCAAACCTTCTACATATCAAATTTTTAAGTTGGTTTAATTCAATTTTTCTTGAACATCCCTTGTGCTACCTAATATAAAATCTTGAACACATGTGAACTAGGGGTGCTTATTGGGCGGATCGGGAGGATAATTATACTTAACGGTTCGGGTTAACGATTATCGGATTATAAATGTAGTAATCCGCTAGCCATCCAATAAAGCAACGAACGGATTGGTATCGGATTAACAATTATCGAGCGGTTATCGGGCGACTTATCGGCTAAACCAAATAAAAAAAATTGAAGAATCATTCAATCAATACCAAGACTACACATACTGTCATTACACATATTAACCAAATCTGTAAAACCAAAAAAGCACATTTGTTCAGTAATCACTCAAACTTTCAAAAGGACATACGTTCATAATCAATCAAAATTCACATTCGTTCTTCACAAGACAAAACGACATTCGTTCTTCCAAAAAAGCAGACTTTAAAAATGACATAAAACTAGATAAGAAAATTTTTAACGGGTTAACAGTTTACCCGATAAAAAAATTGAGTAATCCGCCCCCAAATCGTTAAGCCGTTAATTATAAAATCTCAATCCGTTTCCCACCCATTATCCCGATAATTCGATATCAATAAACCAATAAGCCATCGGTTCGATTCGATTAACGGTTTCGGTTTGATTTTGAACAACCCTAAAGTGAACTTTCATTTCAAAAGCGTGGTCCTTGGTGGACAATGGACATTAGGTGGACGTGAAAGGGAAAAATGAGTAAAGTTGCCGCTTTTATTACGTCCTGTCCAATGTTTTGTTTTTCCTTTCTTGATGGGATATAGTTTTCAATTCTCATATCCCGTGTCAAATCATTATCAAATCAACCAAACTCCAAATTGGTTGCCCGCATAGATAGTGAAAATAATATTGTATAGTCGTTCTTAAAATAAAAAAAAAAAATTGTGTATATATATATTATGTATGTTCTAAACAAAACTTATACAAATTTTATAATTTCTAGCGTTGGCTAAAAGTGCAAAAAAAAAAGTATGGCAGTGTTTAGAATTTTAAAAAAGTGGTTGTTTGATAGAAAATTTGCAGGTAAGTTTTCAACTAGGAATCCTTTTTGGAAATAAATTTTCAAAATCAAGAAACATGAAGAAAAAGTAAACTTCTTTTTTAGCAAATTTTTCATAGACAATCACTTTTGCAGAAAGTATTTCGCAGTTTTTTTAATGTTAAAGCTCCAAAAGCCGCCTATTTGTCTTGATTTACACACCTGTTCCAGAATAGCCTTTACCAAAAATTAAAAAGTGCCCTATCTGTGAATGGCTATGATGATTAAATCTTACTATTCAAAGCGCACGTGGGTCCACCCATGATTTTTCTTTCTCTCTTTTTTTTTTTTTTTGAAGACAAAGCACCCTCTTATTATTAAAAACTAAACATAAGTCTATTCATGACTGTGTTTTAGGAAAACAGCCTAAAAGTTCCACATCTCTGAAGAGTCATGACTAGGGTTGTTTAAAATCGAACGAAATCGTAATCGAATCGAATCGATGACTTATTGACTTATTGGTATCGGATTATCGGGGTAATTGATGGAAAACAAATTGAGATTTTATAATTAACGGCTTAACGGTTTGGAGGCAGATTACTTAATTTTCTTATCGGGTAAACTGTTAACTAAAATCTGCTTTTCTGGAAGAATGAATGTCGTTTTGTATTGTAAAGAACAAATGTGAATGTTTGATTGATTATGAACGTAGTATGTCCTTTTGAAAGTTTGAGTGATTACTGAACGAATGTGTTTTTCTGGTTTTACAAATTTGGTTAATATGTGTAATGACAGTATGTGTAGTCTTGGTATTGATTAAATGATTCTTCAAAAAAAGTTTATTTGGTTTAGCCGATAAGCCGCCCGATAACCGCTCGATAACTGTTAATCCGATACCAATCTGCCCGTTGTCTTATTGGATGGCTAGCGGATTACTACATTTATAATCCGATAACCGTTAAGCCGAAACGTTAAGTGTGATTATCCGCCCGATAAACACCCCTAGTCATGACCTCAGTTATTTTTACATAAGATTATACTAATTTGTTATAATTAGCATAATACATTTGAGGAATAATATATATATATATATATATATATACACGTTAAAGTACCGAGTTATCTGAACTTAATATTTTTGACGTGAAATATAAATTTATGTGTAAAAATTCGCCAAAATTATAATAAAAATAAATATGAACCATAACTTATAAAAAAATATGTTCAATACTAAACATCTTAAAATGAAACCCACAACGTGAAAAACAATGAAAAAGTTCACTCACATTTCATGTTTATATTAGTTCGCTATCTATAGATAGAGGAAGCTGATGGCATTTTTTT
>NW_017672838.1:14597-16224 GCF_001879085.1 Nicotiana attenuata
GGGGAGAGATATATATAGAGAGAGACGTCCATTTGTGGGGGGATTGAGTACAAATTTTCCTACATCACCTAATTCCATTTTCAACAGAACGCTAAAAGTGAAATTCAAGAAAACAATTATTATCCGTAGTGAATTTCTTTCTAGAATTTGCAGTATAAGACATTCAACAAAGAAATTTCGTAAAACTCATAATGAGGACATTGAGTAGAAAGAAAGACGAATCAACATGCTTCCCTAGAAAGGAACTCTCGTTTCAAAATACATTAGGGCTCGGTTTAGCAAAGCTATCAAAAATTGCTTATTTTGAGAAGTACTTTTGTCAAAAAATATTTTTTAAAAAGTATTTATGCAAAATACCAGTTTGTGTGTGGGAATTCATTGGAGTAATACTTTTTGCAAGCTCATTGTGTCTGGTCAATTTTTTCAAAAAGTACGTTTAAGTATCAAATTACGAAAAAAGACAGTAAAAGTTCAGTTTGCGATTAGTATTATTTAAAAAAAAATTATTATAAAAAATTCTATTAAAATATAAAACATAAAGTAAAAATATGAATGAAAAATTTCCAATCAATATAAAAGATAGTTATTCCAAAGCAATAACAACGAGTATTTGATATTACTTCTTGTTAAGCGATAATTTAAATTTATCAAAATATATCATTCAATATAAATTTAAAATTTACTCTTAGGAATAAGAGAAAGAGAATAAAAATATAATTGAGATAAAAAAAAAGAGAAGAAATGTATAGTAAAAAGGAAAAAGAATAAATGAAAATAATAAATTAATGAGGGATAATTTAAAAAATATAAATTTATTAAAAGATTATTTTTGTCCCGAACAAATTAATTCCCTGCTTCTGTTTTTGCTCTTTTGGGAAAAGTTGAAATTTATAAAAACTGCTTCTGCATAAGTACCTTTTCATTTTGAAAGGAAAAAAAGGTTCGTTTGGCCTGCCAAAATTTGGCCACACGGGCTTTAAGTGGTTATGGACAACTGTGTTTGGAAAATATGTATTTGTTGGATAATTTATTGCTTTTCGAAATCATTTTTTTTTTTTTTGGTTAAGCAAAGATTTTATTTAATAACTAAGGAGCATTACAAACTTCTCTCGTGGATTTCCCATTCGGATTTTTCGAAATCTATTGATTGATTATAGTTGTAAATAAAACTTAAGAAGGAATTTATACAACTACAGCCCTAAGCAGGGGCGGATTCAGTTCAATAGCTACGGATTCACGTGAACTCGGTAATTTTTGTCTAGAACCTGTATTTATTAAGAAATTTATTAAATGTATAAGAATATTTAGCTTGGAACCGAGTCCGTTCATCCAGTTAGTATTGTATATCAATTCGAGATTTTTGTAAGAACCCATAAACCTAAAATCCTAAATCTGCCTCTGGCCCTCAGTTATTGTAAGGAGCCCCTATTGTTTCTTCTTTATTCTAAATCTAATATATCCTAATTGTGATGGAATATTATTCTCTAAAGGCGTAATACATACGGAGACACCTAAAGTTGGCACGATCTTTCACTTAGACACTTAAACTAGGCCTCTTTCCAATTAGACACGTTTCTTAGGCAATTCTTATACCAATTAGACACGTTTTTTGCTGGCTTATTAATTA
>NW_017672838.1:16249-91783 GCF_001879085.1 Nicotiana attenuata
GGGGGGGTCATCATTTTAAACCATCTCAAAAGATTTAATTTTTTTAATGACTATATCACCGTCAATTAGTTTTAAAATAAAACTCTAAATTTTTTTTTGTTACTGCTTCTCCCCTTATCCTTGCTATAATTCTAGAATCTTGTGGTTTTTATGTTTGAAAAGTTGTGTAATTGGGTTTAGAATTTTGGTCTTTTTATCTCAGCCTCTTCATTCTTGCAATTGGTAGGTTGACCAAATCAAAGACAAATCATTTGAGGTTAAGCGCAAACTTAATTAATAACAAATGTAAAAGCAGTTTTGTAATTCAACAAAAATCAGTACTTGAACGCTTAGTCTTCCTGCTCTTCTCAGGTTCACCTCTTTTGGATGCCTTGAGGTTTTTGTTTGAAGTCATTTGTTTATCACAAAACAAGTCTCCCTCAGTCACTGCCATAGTTGACCATCTCTTCTAAATCATCGTTTCTATGAGCCAAATCACTCTCCTTGAGAGTTCACTCCTTGGCTGGGGGTAGGGGGTAGGATGGGTGGTTGGTGCAGAAAATTGAAAATACAAATAAAAAAAAGTAATAAAACTTTTTTTGAGGGGGTTTGCGTGGGGGGAGGGGGAGGGTTAGGGTGGGCGGGCGGTGCAGAAAAATAAAAAAATAAAAAATTAAAAATATATAAAAAAAAGTAAAAAAATAAATTTGAGGGGGTTAGCTGGGGTAGGGGGGGTTGGTAGTTAATGTAGAAAAACAAAAAAACAGAAAATTAAAAATACAAAAAAAAAAAGTAAAAAAAAATTTGAGAGGGTTTGCGGGAATGAGGGGTAGGAGGTGGGTGGGTGGTGCAGAAAAGCAAAAGAACAGAACATTGAAAAAAAAAGTAAAATTGGGGCAACTAAGTAAATTTTTAGATAAGTTGGGTTGAGATCCCTTTGTTTTGGTTAAGTTTCATGGGTTGTATTTGGCCTGCTTAATGGGTCAGAATGTGCTACAAAAATAATGGGTTAACTTGGGCTCAGCCTAAATACACCAATAAGCTAAAATATTTGTAGCTCAATGCATTAATCTCTGGACGGGTTGGGCGGATTGGATGAGTTTGGGCTCAAATTGCCACCCCCTAGCTAAGATTAAAAAATGAGAAATTTTCATAAAGCACTATTTTTTAGTGGTAATTAGCTATCTATAATACCATTTGCTACATTACGGATTGTAGATGTGTTTTCTGTTGTTACAAGATGTATTAGATGTATTTAAGTTACTGTATTCATGAATATAGTAGCAAAAATAGGCGCGAATTAGGGAAGTCAAGCTAATCAGTTGTTGTATTCGAGTGTATTCGACTGCATTCATAGCGTGAAACATGGGATTACAGTTGGACATATTATTGTATTCGACTGTATTCGAGGCATGAAACAGGGGATTACACTATTTTTAAACGGAAGGTGAATCAATTAACATAATAGACTCCTAATATAACTCAACAAACTCAATTATAACACACAAATTTTGTATTTCCAGTTATATAAAAGATTTTCAACCGAAAAATACCCCAAAAATATAGCAATCTTCAGAGAAATTATATAATACATCTGAATACATAAATTATATTAATCAAAAAAAATAGATGAATACATTCATGGCATATAGCGAGACAGTGAATACAATGAAATACATAAAATACAGCGGGATACATTGAAATACAATGAAAAGAACGACAGTGAATACAATAAAATACATGGAATACGGCGAGGTACATTGAATTACAATGAAAAAAAACAATGAATACAATAAAATACATAAAAATACAGCGTGATACGTTAAAAATACATTGAAATATATTAACAAAAATCTTCTTCTTCATCGCGATTAATTGAATACCAGGGCTTCTAATTTGATTGAAAAGATTAGCCTTTTTTGTATTAGGCCACCGTCAGACGGGTTCCATTTTGAGAAAGCCTTCTAATGCTTTATGCATCCCTTAAAAACCTAAACCCAACAAAAAGAAAACATTGTTGAGCACATCCGCACAAATGTAGTATTGGGTTTATATGCTGCTATAGGTATATTTTCTCAATTAGAGAAGTCGCCGCTGGGACATTTTTGGGTTCAATTTGAGAAGAGAATACCTCCGGCGACGGAATTTCGGCGAACGTGTGTATACGCAAATTTTCTTCCACCGTTGTTACACTGGAACTGCTCTGAAACCCGATGCTTGTTCGAGACTGGGCCAGGCATAACGACAACTTTGAATTGTTGAGAGAAATTTTGAGATTGAGCATCGTGTTTTCAGGGAATGGGGGAAGAGAATGACATGTATCAAAGTAGAGAGAGAAAGAAAATAGTGTAACTTAATAGCGTATTTAGTGGCGTAGGGGTAGGAGGTAACCAAAATTAGATATTTTGCTATAAAACTTTAAAAGGTATCTATAGAATATAATTTTTTTGAATGGTTATTTAAAATAAATAAGGTGTTAACCTTTGCTATAGGAGGTAAAAATCTCTTAAAAATTTGCTAGTAATGATCTATTCAGACTCGAACAAGGGGCATTTGCATCTATACCCGCTTTTTGGGTCACATTTTAACTTATACCCGCTTTGTAAAAAAAATTATAAGCGTACCTACTTTTTCGCGTAACTTCAGCATACGGGCCTGAAGTAGCAAAGGTAATCACACAAACTTCAGCATTCTAGTAGACGGGCCTGAAGTAGCAAAAATTGCTGAACCAAGTGTGCTGAAGTTTTTGTTTGTAATTGCTGAACTCAAACATTCTAGTGCTGAAGTTTTGTTCTCTATTTGCTGAAGTTTTTATTTGTAATTGTTGAACTTAAGCATTTTAGTAGCTGAAGTTTTGTGATGCCGAAGTTATTTAGTTCATTTGTAAAAACTTCAGCACTAAATAAGCTGAAGTTCTTTTTGTCCTGGATTCATTATTTTTGTCATTAAGCTTTTTCAAAAACTTCACCAGAAGATGCTGAAGTTATCAGTTCATTTGTAAAAACTTCAGCACTAAATAAGCTGAAGTTTTTTTGTCCTGGATTCATTAGTTTTGTCATTAAGCTTTTTTCAAAAACTTGAGTAGAAGATGTTGAAGTTATTTAGTTCATTTGTAAAAACTTCAGCACTAAATAAGCTGAATTTTTTTTGTCCTGGATTCATTAGTTTTGTCATTAAGTTTTTTCAAAAACTTCAGTAGAAGATGCTGAAGTTATTTAGTTCATTTGTAAAACTTCAACACTAAATAAACTGAAGTTTTTTTTTTGTCCTGGATTCATTAATTTTGTCATAATTTTTTTTCAAAAACTTCATCAGAAGATGCTGAAATTATTTAGTTCATTTGTAAAAACTTCAGCACTATATAAGCTGAAGTTTTTGAAAAAGCTTTCTAACATACTAGATAAATAATCACCTTATTCTTTCATAGTGTATTACTACTATAAAATAATCAGATTGCAACCAGTATCTATATCATAAATTTTGAAAATAATAAACATGAAAAGAACATAATTATTATGAAAAGAATCACTAAGTGTGACCTTAAACTTCCCGTACGTGGAAATATTCACAAATTATTATCTACTAACTTACGTAATTATTTATAATTTATTTTTAAATAATCTGATAAACATACTTATGGCAATCATTCCATAAACTGAAGTTTCATAGCAGCACCAACAACGGCAGAAGAAAGAAGAAGAATTAGAAGAAAACGAAGGAGGAGGAGGAAGGGGGCTGAAGTTGTTTAAAAAGTAGGTACAAGTTAAAACTTTTAAAAAAAAATAGGTATAGATTAAATGGGGCGACCAAATAGCCCCGTGCAATTTTTACCTTGATCAAATAGAGGAAAACCAAAAAAGGGTCACACTATGGAAGAAAAGTTTCTAATTATACTTGTATGATTTATCCATTAATATTTGATTGGGACGACAAAACACCCGTAGGAAAAGGGATTTTTACCTAGCTATACTATGGTAGAAACTTATTTACTACTTTTATTTAGGGTTCTTATTAATTACTTTATATACCTATATTTACTTATTTTATACAAAAGCTTAAAAAAAGAGGAAATAAAATATACCTTAAATAGTGTGTATCAGTTACATAAAATATCCAACATTTAAGATACCCAAAATCAATACTTACCCAAAATCCCTTCACCGTAAGAAACCCACCCCAAAATCATCTGTTCTCTTTCCAATTACCAAATCCTTTCACCGTAAGAAATCCACCCCAAAATTATCATCTCTGTTTGTAATTATCCACAGTAACAATCCCAATTGATACCCATGATCTTTCTAACCCAAAAATCTCGCTTACCCAAAATTGCAGATTCTTAGGTAATCCGAAGCTGTTGATATACGATTTCTCTCTTTAATCGTCCAAAATCTCTTTCTTATTTATACATTACTGAAGAATTTCGAAGATTTGCTCTACAATCAAGTTGTCGGTAAGCTTCACTCTACATTAGCAATGTCTATTTTCTAATTTCTCTGTATTTTGTTCTTATACATGTTTTTATCCATTTTCAGAACTAGCAATGGGTAAGACATCTTTGCATGAGTTTGTGAGAAAGCATTCTGAAAAATCTGTTGTTGATACACTAACAGGTACCACAATAGTTCGAAGATCACCCCGGAAACATTGGGAAAAATTTGTGGGTGAAATACCTAGATTTGACTTAGCTGTATTTTCACAAGAAGAAAAAATCAAAAAATCGAATTCTAGGCATGCAATACCTGTAGCGATTGATGAAGGTTCGGTTTCTAAGAGGAATGGTAAGGCAATTAGAGATGATTTTGAAGAGGAGGAAGTGGTATTAAAAGCAAGAAAGAGGAGTAAAGTTAATCACGATACTAAATCAAAAAAGAACAATAAGGTTGATCCGGATTACGACTCTCGTAAAGATGAATCTGATCACTAGGTACTGTACAACTTTAAAAATATTGCCTTTATGTTTTATGTGGGTTTTTAGGTAATTTGTTTCCTTTTTGTATGTTTTTTGTATACTGATTGTTTGAGTTTTCCAAAAAATTATATTTCTTATTTTGTATGTTTCTTTTTGTATTTTTCTGTATGATTTTTGTATGTACGCTATTTTTTGAATATATCCGCCTTTGTAGCATAGTGTTATTGATCGTTTGATAGTTATATATTTATATATTTTTTGAACGTTAAATTATATGTTTTGTATTGTGTTTTATATGTTTACATGAGATAATTTGTTTATTCTCGTATGTTTTTCGTATACTGATTGTATGAGTCCTTTGAAAAATTTAATTTCACCAATTTTTTTTATTATCATTATTGTATGTTTTTTGTATCTTTGATGTTATTACAAATGAATTTAGTTTCTTAAATTTCATATGTTTATGCAATTTTAGAAAATAATACTATTGATTTAAAAATTCAGAGACAAAAGTTCTTTGTCAAGGAGGGTGCGAAATTTGGTGTGACTCATTGGCAATCATATACAGATCTTGATGTACTGGAACACATAAAGGAAAATTTGTCAAGTGAACAATTAAATTTGTTTAGGCAGTCATGTGTATTTTCGAAGGACTCTGCAATGATATTATCGTCTGTTGTATTCCAGTCCAGCGCGAATTCCTTCAGTGTTATACATAATGGATACATTCTTGGTTTGACCTCCCGTAGTGGTCCTTGCTTTTAAGAAAGCGGAGCGGGGCCAATTTTTCGTACTTTCTCAGTGCTATGCATGATGATATGTGATGCATGCTTTGACTTCTAAGGCTTGGCAGGTCCTTTTGGTCGATTTCCAGTTGATTGCCTCAACCTATCGATTGAGTGAGCTGGAGAAGAAAGTATTAGAAGGCTATGAATCTATAAGTTTCGCGTCTTATTTTTTTGCGTGTCTACTATTTATTTAGGTACAAAAAGCCTAAGCGGTCAAGCTATTATATTCCGAGCCTGCTCTCCATTTCCACCGTTGATGCAATAGAAGCTCTTAATGCAATATCTGGTGGATTCCCGCTGCTACAATTGGAGTTGACAGTCCTAGTTCTGTTACAGTAAGAGCTGTTGCTGGAATAACCAGTGCTAGTTACTTGACTGTTGGGGGAGAAACCACTGTTAGAAATGTTCATGTAGAAGCTCCTCTTTCATTTGCAGGTATAGACTTCTTTGGATCTTATCCGCTTCAGAGGTTAATCAATAGGGAAATCCACATTTTTTTTATCTTTCTCTAAAAAATTCTTTTCATGGGCATCTTCTATTCAAAAGGATCTTACTCAATTCAATAGAAACTTAACTTCTACCCCACTTTTTTTCTTTTCAGGCTAAATTGTTGGGACAAACTTTTTATAGGGATTCAAGCTTGCGAAATGCTTTATCATTCTTACTCTTGAGTAAAACTAAATTGGCTTTTGACACAGTGCGAAGCAAGTCTATGCGAAAAGGATAGGAAAAAGCTCTATACGATACGCGAGTTGTTGGTGGAATACGAGTAAGGACTTTGTTTGTCCAAGTCCCTTGCTTAAAGGACTACCGCACTTTCAGTGGTACTGAGACTGTCCCTACCACTACCCTTTATCAAGCTGGTTTACAAGAGTTCTGGATTTCCCAACCGGACAAAACTTCTAGGGAATCTAATTTCTTTCGAACCCCCTATTATATTTATATGCGGTCCTAACCTTGGTTTAGTTCCATCTCCTTGAGTTTCAATTGTAATGCTAGGGGTTTACGTCCTAGGGTAAGTCCCAAAGTCCTAAGTTCTTCCTTTCAATCCAAGTCGAGGTAATAGTTTCTATGGTAGGGCTAACGAGATTTCTTTTGCTTTAGGCTAGACGTATAGATAGGTTTCTGGATCTCGAGATTAGTTTAATTTCTCTGGCTAGGAATAATAAAAAAAAACTAGGAATAGCTGATTCTAGATCAATATCAATAAAAAGCAGGTTCTAGGGCAAGTGAATTTGAAAGCAGTCTCTTTTAAAGAGAGTTAGAAAAGCCAATTCCTGGAAAGCCTAGAAGTACTCTTCCTCTGGTGGACCCAGACTCTCCCTTATTAGGCTTCTGAGTTCATACCAGATCCATGCCTATCTACACTGATAATTCATGAATCAATCCCAATCTCTGAGTTAACAAGGACAAGTATGGATGGATTTTGCTATGGAGTTAAAAGAGAGACACAAGCATCCTTATCTTATAGAGGGGCTGAACAAGTCTACCTCCCTTTACAAAAACTGTTGAATCCAGTGGCAGGGGGGTAACTTTTTTTTTTTTATGAGGGTAGGGAGTTTGGGTTGGTGTGAAGTGTACCGCACTTCGGGTACAAGATCGAAAATTCCATTCTCTTTTTTACCACCTAAAATCGATGAAAAGAAAGAAGGACGAGATAAGAAAATAAAGAGCTAACTTTATTTATTATTATGTAAGATTATAAGGTTCAAAATTAATCGGCACAGGAGCTGCTACAATTGCTTCAGCGGGCGCTGCTGTCAGTATTGGAAATGTTTTCAGTTCCTTGAGTCAAGTGATCAGCCGTCTTTTATAATCCATATGTCACTGCCCATAGAGAAAACAATGCTACTACTCCTCCAGGGGAAGATGCGGTCAAGACCAATTAGTGGAAGACATACTGACCTGACGAGGTAAGAGAGGACTAGTATTCCCTTATGTTCCTCTTGTTAACAGCGAGGATCTTTCCCTTGAATTGGGAAATGTTAATGTGCCTCAAGATGAAGAGAGTGAAACTAACCATGAAACTTCTGATCTTGATCTTACGATTGCAGTCAGGAAAGGCGAACTCCTTGTAGTTCCTTTTCGTCTCTATATACACTCGTAGCCCCATATCATTGTGAATTTTCATGGGAGGGCGCCTGTCATTGACTATATATTTGATATCCATTATTTTAACAGAGGTATCTATAGATAATTGCCGAGAAATGACTGAAATTAACTCATCGTAGCTTGACTCTATGTTGATTATAACTCCGTCGACATTGAAATCTACATATCGGCCAGTAACATCCCATCGGCCTGAGTGTTGAAGCATGATTGCCATAGTCGCCATTTGAATCTCTACCGGGCTTTGAATTAGACTCGACGTCAAACTTCAAAATCACAGTGACGGATATTTTTCTTCTCCAGACTAATTTTGTTCATCAGATGCAGCAAAACGCTGATTTAATCTATTCTATTCAGATTTTACGCAGCTCCGTTTATGGTAGGAAAAAGAAGAGATGGAGATCATGGGCGGAGATTGAGGAATTTTGAGGTAGATGAATCCCAGATACCTCGCTCGTAACTGAAGGCGTTTGTTACTGTAGTATTAAAAACGTACGGGCTTGGAAAGTTAATATACTAATTGTATAAAAATTGTTAAAGAAAGTACGGTATTTGGGAAAAAATACTAAACCTAGAGAAAATTGGTAATATAGTTTTTATTATAGTATTACTAGGAAAAAATCCCTTTTGAGGATTTTTACCTATATATGCTAAATTATGAACCTAATTTCCACTATTTGATAGGTTCCCATTTTATTACATATTCTATTCATGATTACCAATTGTATACAAATTGGTAGTCAATAAGTACTTAATTATAGATAATTAAATGGGTAACTAATGATAAACTATAATTACGTATTTTAGTCGCTTATTACACTCTAATTTACTGCACTTTAATTGAGTTTGAGCTTTAATCGCTAGTGTTTGGCACTAATTGTGTGTTTTATGCCTTGTAGGAGGGATTCCGAGCTATGTAGATGCTATGGAATGAATTCAAGTGATTTGGAGCTTTGAAGTCTAAGTAAAAGCCCAAGGAATTAAGCCGGGATGTTCGGGGATAAACGGATGATAATTAAGAACGAACGAAGAATCGAGTAGGCATATTGCGCACTGCCTAGTAAAATGCACATAACTTTTCGCTCAGAACTCCATTTGGGATCCACAATATATGGTTAGAAAGTTAACTTAAAGGCTACAACTTTTATGTTTTATATATTTACAAATTCCTAACAGAACAAGGTGAAAAGTGCGCGTCAAGCGCTCAGGCCGCGCTCGTCAGGCAAAATAAAAGTGGATATGCGCGGTCCAATCGCGGGCGCGCACGTCCTGCCCGGGAAAAGTGTCCTTTTTCGCGTAGGAGAAGGTGTAATTGTTTGGGCCCGACCCTACTTGGTATATATACATGGAAAAATGGTATTTTGAAGACCTTTGACATACTTTGGACATAATTTAGACCTAAGGAGGCTAAGGAGACGAGAGATTCGACATAAGGAGGCAAGAACACGCTGGGAGCAAGCGGAGGATTCTTCTACGAGTTTTTCACTTCCTTCTTCCTATTTTCATTATGGGTCATGAATTTTAGTATTGTAGTTTTGCATACTATTATGAATGACTAATTTGTTATCTAGGGTTTTGATGGAACCTATTGAATGATGAATTTCTTGATACGTTAATATAGATTTGCCATAGTATTTTCTCTATTTGTTCAACTACTTTATTATTGTGGTTGGTTGAAGAGCTCTCAATCGACTATGCCTATTTAGTGTGTATTACTCGGGAGAGAGTGCATATTTAGGTAGTTGTTGGACAACATCACTCCTAAAGTATATGAGGGGTCAATACGGAGGGTTTAAAGGTGGGATTGGGGATAACGAAACCTTGGGTGCGATCCGAGTGAGCCGTACTTAGTGTAGTGTGACGACCCGAAGGGGTCATCACCTGTTTTTCTCATTCATTCCGCGCTTCCGAGGCCTTAAAAACCTCATTTTAGTCGCCTCGATTTGCGAGCGCAGTCCGGGCGCGTAGCCGGAAAGCTTAAATTCTATGTGAAAAATGATGAATTTTGATATTAATATGATTAAAGTTGACTTTGGTCAATATTTTGGGTAAACGGACCCGGACCCGGGATTGTACGGTCCCGGGAGGCCCGTAGAAAAATATGAGACTCGGGCATAAGCCCGGAGTCGAATTCCGAGGTCTAGAGCCCGAGAAATGAATTTTTCTGTGAAATTGCTTTTCTGAAATTAATCAAGGGAACTGGAAATGAAATTTGATTAAAAGACTGTGATATCGGGCCCGTATTTTGGTTCCGGCACCCGGTACAACTCTTATATATGGTTTAAACGCTTTCTGTAAAGTATGGTTGAAATCGGACGTCGTTTGATGTGTTTCGGACTTAAAATGGAAAATTGATGTTTTATGAAAATTGGGAAGAATTCATGAGTTTTGAGGCTTGATCCGTTGTTTTTGATGTATTTTGGCGATTTGATCGCACGGGTAAGTGCGTAGGGTGTTTTTGGAGTTATGTGTATGTTCGGTTTGGAGCCCCGAGGGCTCGGGCGAGTTTTGAGTAGGCCCCGGGAGGTCTTAGACTTAGAAATAGCAGATGTTGCAGGTTCAGGGAGTTGCAGGCTCCAGCGCGCCCGCGGTCGCCGTAGCGAGGTCCGCGGTGCATGCCGCGCGGACGCGGTCGCCTTAGTGCGGTCCGCGGTGGGAGCTGCGCGGCCGCGGTCGTCCATGCGCGGTCCGCGTAGCTAACTTCAGAGAGCCAGCATTTCCCAGGTCTACCAGCACGGCCGCGTTCCCCTTTGTGCGCTCCGCGCTGGAGAGTTCAGAGAGTGGTATTTGTACAGTTATTCAGCGCGGCCGCGGTCCATTTTTGCGCGGTCCGCGCTGGGTCTTCAGAGGGTATATAAGGTTGGGAATTTCAGTCATTTTTCACATTTTCAAAACCCAAAACATAAGAGGCGGTTTTCCAACAATTCTTCTTCTCCAAAACTACAGAGTTAGGAAAATTTCCCTTTTGTTCCTTCTTGTCGTGCGATTTTGTTTCTCAAATGCTGATTGTCTCTCTACTCTGTCCTTTCGCAGATGGCGAGAACACGTGCTTCCTCTTCTACCACGCAGTAGCCCAAGCCCCCAGCAGCAGCTCCTACGAGGGGCAGAGGGCGAGGCTGAGGCCGTGCAAGAGGCCGAGGCAGGGGCAGAGCTTAGCACCGAGCAGCAGTCCCAGAGGTGGAGCCTCATGTTGATTATGACGAGGAGGTTCCTGCCCCAACAACTCTAGTGGGCCCAGCTCAGGTCCTGGAGGGGTTTATAGCCACCCCAGTTCTTCAGGACGCTTTGGTCAGGTTGGTAGGCTTTATGGAGAGCGTCTCTCGCGCGGGTTTGCTTCCAGTAGCACCGGCCACTTCTCAGGCTGGAGGAGAAATTCAGACTCCTGCAACACGTACTCCGGAGCAGGTAGCTCCCCAGGCTCAGGTTCCAGTGGTTCAGCCAGCTGTGGCAGTTCAGCCGAGTATTGTGACTCAGACCGGCGATGGAGCGGCTATGTCCGCAGATGCTTTGTGGAGGCTGGATAGGTTCACCAAGCTCTTTACCATCACATTCAGTGGTGCTTCTTCAGAAGACCCCCAGGGTTTCTTATATAGCTGCCATGAGGTTCTTCGGACTACGGGTATTGTGGAGACCAATGGGGTCGACTTCGCCACCTTTCGTCTAGCAGGATCCGCCTTGTTACCAATTCCCAGCTATAGTTACTCTACATTCTCTAAGGGATTTAGCCGGAGGACCTCGAGTTTGGATGAAATGAATGAAAAAAGCGTTAAGGGTCTCTGCTACTCCTGTAATGGGAAGTATGTAGTTGGCCACAAATGCAATAATCAGAAAAAACTATACCTACTTGAATTGGAGGAGTATGAATGAGAGCAATTGCCAACAGAAGAAGTGATGGGTAAACTAGAGGAACAAGGGTTGGAATTGACTCTACCAAAGGAGCAAATGGAGATCTCCATCCATGCCTTGAATGCATCTCTTGGATACATAACCTTCAGAGGAACTGGTTACCATGCCAAGAAACCACTAAATATACTGGTGTACACTAGCAGCTCTCATAATTTTCATTGATCCATAGTTAGTGAAATTTTTTATCCTATTAAATCAACTACTCCTTAGTTGGTTGCTGCAACAAATGGTAACATGATGAGAGTTGATAAGGTGTGCAAAATCTCTTCGTTGTTGCAAGGGATTGAGTTCTCTGAGTTTTTACTGCTACCATTAGGCTCTTGTGGAGTTGTTTTGGTGGTGCATAGATTTTGACATTAGGGGATATCAAGATGAATTTTATAACACTTACCATGGAGTTCTATTACAAAGGAAGGAAGCATGTTCTCAGGGGTGCATGAAAGCAAATTTTGACTCATGGAGCTGGAAAACTAACCAGAATCGGAGGTAACAAATCCCAACTTTGTATGATACAAGTGGTACCTGCTATGTGCAATATATTACAATGGTATTCTCTAGAATCTAAAGTAGAGGTTACATAATATCCTGGACTCTTACAATTGCTACATGAGTTTAAGGATCTATTTGAGGTACCTACACAATTACCCCATATAGAGGACTGTTTGATCATAGAATCATATTGCAAGTTGGCACTGAAACTATAAACAAAAGGCCTTGTAGATATCCAACAGTCAAGAAGGACATTATTGAGTCATTAGTTCAACAAATGTTGGATCAAGGTATCATTCAACCTAGTATCAGTCCATTTGATGCACCTGTAGTTCTAGTTGGTAAAAAGATAGCACTTGGAGACTATGTGTTGATTATAGAGACTTAAATAAGCAGATTGTGAAGAATAAATTCCCATTCCAATTGTAGAGGACCTATTGGATGAGTTGGGAGGGTCTAAGGTATTTTCAAAAATAGATTTAACGTTTGGTTACCACCAATTGTGAATGACCATTGAAGATGTGCCAAAAATAACTTTTAGGACTCATGCTAGTCACGATGAATATCTGGTAATGCCCTTTGGTTTATCAAATTCTCCTTCAACTTTCCAAGGTCTGATGAACTCAATTTTTCAGGTCTTTCTTAGAAAGTTTGTGCTAGTTTTCCTTGAGGACATATTGATCTATAGAAGAGATATGGAAGACCATCTCCTGCACTTGAAGTATGTGTTCAATGAGACATGGAAACGCCAATTGTTTGCTAAGCATAGCAAGTGTTTCTTTGGAGTTGACAAGATAGAATATTTAGGGCATTTCATTACTGCCGAGGGAGTCTCAACATATCCTCAAAAGATAGAATTTGTGAAGAACTAGCCTCTTCCAACTACTATTAAACAACTAAGAGGATTCCTAGATCTAGCAGGGTATTACAGGAGATTCATCAAGGGATTTGGGGTCAACAGTAAGCCATTAACTGGTCACCTGCTGCCTCTACAGCTTTTGAGCAGTTGAAGTCTTCTCTAACTCAAGCACTAGTACTGCATTACCTGATGTTAACAAGACTTTTGTGGTAGAAACTTATGCAAGTGGACAAGGAATAGGTGATGTCCTTATGCAACGGGGCCACCCCATTGCTTTTAACACTAGGGCCCTTTCTCCTAGATATGCCGCTCCCTCAGTTTATGACAGGGAATTGTTAGCTATTGTTCATGCTGTAACCAAGTGGTCTCAATACCGCCAGAATTTTAATATCAGGACTGATCAAAGGGCCCTCAAATTTCTAAAGGAACAAAAGCTTCATAACAATTCGTAGTTAATGTGGTTGACAAAGTTGATACCTTTTGAATATGTCACTGAGTACAAGAAAGGGGTTGAAAATAAGGTGGAAAATGCTCTTTCTAGGGTATATGGACCTACGGGTTCTCACTATTAGTCACCGTGTCTATCTCATCGTCACTAACTTCAAAGATTTTTACCTATTCCACCAGGTCGGCTTGTTTTTTCTGAGCCGCATCAAACTCGGCTCGAAGGCTCTTGGCCTCTCCTTCATTTTGCTCGCTGAGAAGTTTGTACATGTCTCTCTTCTCAACGAGCACTTTGACTTCGGCCTCGAGTTAGCTCAGCTCATCTCGATACCGGAGGAAGGTCTTGTGGTGAAGCATCGAGGCCTGCAAATATGAGAAGAAATATTAGGATCACCAATAACCAAAGCTAAAAAATGAAAAGGTTTGGTAACACCTTACACGGTTCAGCGCCTGTTGTGCTTCGTTGAACAGGCATGGGGCATCCACCTCATTCATTTTTCCTGGTCTTCTTAGGTTACCAGGCACAGGAGGTAACTAGCTACCCCAACAGGGGCGGAAAGAACCTGCGTATCCTCCAGAATGGTGATGATAATTGACCGCTTCCGACCAGGATCCGCACTCGGAGCGGGAACCAGTTGACCAGTCTCGGGCTTGAATTAGAACCACCTCCCCCCGAGGATGAACTTTTCCTCAGTACCTCTAAGTCACCTAATCCAGTGGCTTCCTCCATGGCGGTGGAGTACACGCCATCAAAAAATCTTTGGAGGGGATCGTCTTCTACATGGATTCCCTAATTCGATCGCTCCTTCATCGTACGAGGTTCATCGAACATCAATTCCGTGAACGAAGGTGATCCCATTATGTCTATCACACCGGGCATGGCAGAACCGGCATATTGAGGGTTCTCGACCCTCACTGCTGCATCGACCTCACGAACTTAAGAGCGATTGGCCTCTGTTGTTTCTCCCTTCGATGTCGCCCGTTCCTCGGGCACAGACGACCCATGGGCCAGAACAAGATGGTCCTCATCAGGCTCATCCTAGAGCAAGAGGAGTGAGTCCGAGTCGAGCACTCGGGAGCTGGTGCTATACTTTGGCTTACGCACCAGCCTTCTTCGCATTTTCTTTTTCTCTGAGCTCGGGGAACTCAGAGTCCTCTTTCTTTTCTTCTCCCCGGTCCGCCTCAACACACGAGACTCAATAGGCAAGTCCTCGCCACCAACTAGAGGCCTTAGCTCGACGTCCTTAGGCAAACCTGTGAAAGAAAGTAAAGGAAATAAGGACTTGATGATTAAAAGAAGAAACCTAACACAACCTATTCGAGAAAGGGAATCTTACCATGGGAATGGGTCTCCCAACGGCCTTTTGATAATTTGCGCCACGAGCGCTCGGAGTAGGGCATCTGTGAAATGATACCTTCGACCCACTCCTTGAGTCAAGGGACAACATTTGAGACTCGAGCGACGACTGCATCACCACGAGTATCGATAAGGAAAAGAGAAGTAAGCATAAAATCAACAGTCGAAGGAAAGTTATACTTACGTGGCGTATTCCACTTCTCGGGGAATGGCCTGCATTCAGCCAGAATCAAGTATGAAGTCCTCACTCGGACAAAATGGCCTTGCTAGCCTCCATCCCGGTCCTCATCGGTACTTGAAAATGGGGCCTTGCTGGCCCGACGCACCAGCTTTATCAGCCCCTATTGGAAAATCAGGGACCGTGCAAACAGAGTAGATGATCCATAGTAAACCGGCATGAATCGACTTTGTCCACAAAAAATCGCAGGAGGATCACGATCCTCCACAGTGAAGGATGAATCTGACCGAGGCATACCTCGTATCTCTTACATAAATCTATGATGACCGGGTCCACTGATCCCAATGTAAAAGGATAAGTGTAAGCACTCAGATATCCCTCGACATGGGTGGTAATGGCCTCCTCGGGGTCGGGGACCACTATGTTTTTATCGGCCCAGTTGCAGTCATTTCGGACCGTAGGGAGGACCTCTTCGGTAATCGAGTAGATGTATCTCGAGACCTCCTCACACCGACCCTGTACGGAGGAAGGCTTTTAATCTTGAAATCGTCATTGATAAAGCATCCCCCGGGGATGAAAATTATCAAGGGGGTTTGGGTACTGGTTCATCAACGGCCACGCCCGGAGCGGTCTCTTCGACCTCAATGGCCGGCAGCAAAGTAGAAGGAGCTTCTTTCTGGGAAACGGTTTTGGAAGTCTTTGCCATTCCTTTAGAGAGTAAAAATGGAGGAAAAGCTGGAAAAGATGAACAAAGAAATGAAGTTGAAGGATTAGACTTGTTGGCTTGAAATCCTAAGGGTACGAGGGTATAAGGTTTGATGTAAAGTGAAAATGAACAAAGGAGGTGGTATTTATAAGAGTTCGGTGACTTTTCGCATCCAGGGGTAGCCGACCGGCGGGTGACATGTATTTAATGCCATTATGACATGACTGACGAGACATTTCGGATTTTTTGTCGTTTTTGTCACGACATATCGAAGTAGGAATCAAGATCTCATGCCGTTTCTCGGAGGTAGTTTCTCATCGTTTACTCTCCGAGAAATGAGCGGACTATTTGTATACGAATAAATCCGGGCTCATGGTATACCTTGGTCCCCGATATGATAAGCTGAGCTCGAGATATGACAACAAGGGGCCGAAATCGAGGCAAATGTCTCATCGAGTCGGAATCCGAGGGCATGACGCCCATCCTCGAGGATATCAGGGTCATGGTCGGATCGGTCCTAGCCTTGAACGACTTCGAAGAACATTGTCGGGCAATCAAGCGCGGCCAACAGAAAGCCGTGATATCCCGACTGGCCGGATATCACGGCGGGGATCTCGGCACGTATCGATAGGGAACCGACAATCAGTTAATCGGAAGATTTTTTACCTTTTACTGAGTTGTACTTAGAGTGGGATTCCCCAACTATACAAAAGGGGTCTGATAATTCATAGCACACAGTGTATCACGCATTCCAAAGCAATATATTATTATTTTCTCTGTTATTTAGCTCTTTTTCTGTTTTTCGTCAGTGCTGGCCATAGTGAGCCCGGATCGAGGGTGAACATTTCACTAAGGCTGAAACTATCCTATTCGTGTGGTTTGAATTCATTTTCATCTTTACTTGTTCAATCTAATCCAATTTATTATTTTGTGTCAAATTAATCCGCATATCCTTAAAACACTTACAGATTCAACTGTTATCCGATTTTGAGGGTAAACAATATGCTTCTTATTATAGTATGTACTTGAATTTTTTTTCATTTTTGCTGCAGAAATTTCAGTATACTAGTCAACTTCATTTGGCATGTTATGCTTCGTTCATTGTCTGGTTAGGCAGACAATAAGAGCTATCCGTTTTTCTACTCTAATACCATGTGAAGTTTATAAATTCATCCAAAATCTTATAAATTTGGACGAAGGTTTGAAGAAGAAAGAGAGAATGTCGAGAGAGAAAGTGATTTTCTATTTCTAATCAATGAAAAAATATGCAGAGGTTTCTGGTACCCTTTATATATACAGCGTAAAAATGTAAAAACGACCTAAGAAATACAACTGCAATTGAGCTACTACAACTGCACTTGGGATTCTATAACTACTAACCCAAACGACACAAGCTATGTAACTCAAGACAATCTACGACTGACCACGCGCAACGAGCTAGATTAATAATACAATAGCGTCAAATTCATTTGAGCTCAAAAGAGTTGACGTATTGTTGGAATATGAGTCCTGATTAAATAAGAGGATCAGAAAGAGAAATGATCAAGAAGAGTTGAGTGTTTAAGGAGAACAAACAATTCAAGTCGGCCAACTCAAACTCGAGGATCTTTTGTATGTCAAGAGAAAGCTCAAGGGTGAGCATACACATCAACCTTCTTGAATCGACATCAGGGCGGCTCCACATATTTTGTGGCCTAAAGCCAAATATTAATATAAGACTTTTTTAAATATAATTTCTATCTTAGTTCAATATTTTTCTAAAGAAAAAAAGAAGAGAAATTAACCCAAATAGTTGTCTACCTAATTATCTTTTAATATATATATATATATATATATATATATATATATATATATATATATATATATATATATATATATATATAATTTATGTATATCTGCTCGAAAAAGTCCTTCAATTAGTAACAATTATTGAAAAATAGGCCCCAAAAATTGGGGGCCTAAAGCAATTGCCTTAGTGGCTTGTGCATTAGAGCCGTCACCGATCGACATACAAGGATGGTAAATACTTATCATAATTAGTGTTTACATCAAATTATGTGAACTTACCCTGATAAAAATCATGGTTTATCGATATAAGCTTATGAGCAAACGCATCTCATGTACCATGCATCTATTGGGTTTGATATAAACATAGAATACAAAAAAGTTTTAACTAGGAATGATGTCAACATAATCACCCTATAACCCATAATTTAACAAACATTTGCTAAGGGCATAATTTTGTGCCTAAATGTCTGGTAAAATCTTACCAATGTCAATCTAAAACCTGTCAATATTAAAATAATGAGTACCTAAACACACTTTATTTACGGAGGAGGTTAATATATGCGAAAAACTTCAAGTGCATTGAACAAGTATTAGAGACTCAAAACTGATGAAGAGAGCAAGACACCTTATACACATCATTACACACGATGTCGGAGACAAATTTATCAACAAGATAAAGGGAATATTTTCAAAAATGGCTATGGGGTGTAAGAGTATATTTTTAACTTTTTCTCTTTTGAAATAAAATTAAAATTCAAACTCGTTTGCATGAAAAAATTTGAGGGATCTGCTGGAATATGAACTTGCATGACTATTGATTGGATAAAGTTATAGCTTCTTAATTATGCCCGTTTATATGCACTGCATGCCCGTAAAAACACCAAATATAATTATCAAATATTGTAATTTCCTTTACTATTTACTACTGTATTACACCTCTAGGTCTCCGATTAAGAGGTGTTTAAATATTTTAAGTGTTTATTGGTTTTTAAGTATTTTTTTCGTTTTTGCGGTGTTTGACAATGAAAAAAATAATATTTAAAACACTTACTTTTAGATATGAAAAGTACAAAAATAAGCCAAAAGCTAAAAGTTAGGTATAACCAACTTACTTTTAGCTTATAAGTTATTCCCTCCGTTCTCTTTTACTTGTCCACTATGAATTTTGCACATCCCTTAAGAAATAATAAATGAAGTGCTTAATTTACCATGATGCCTTTATTAATTGATGTATATTTTTAATGGATTTGAGAAAATGAATTGAAATGAGTAATTAATACCGTGGGTATAACAGGAAAAAAGAAATTATCTTCTTTTCTTTTGATATGCTAAAAATAACAAGTAAAAGTGAAAATTTATTTTTAGAATACTGGACAAGTAAAAGTGAACGGAGGGAGTACTTTCTAAAAGCCAATCAAAACACTCTCGCTATATTATAGTTTCGTGAGAGCCTGTTTCGAAAGCCACCTAGAAATTGGATTTGGGTGTAACTGAGTGTAATTACACAGTTTGGCATGCTTGTTTGGTCAAGTAATTACTTGATCAGCCTGGAATTGAGTGTAATTACACTCTCCAATTCTCAAGGGGAGGTAAGAATTAGTGGTAATAACACTGTGTAATTATTATCCTAATAATTGCACAAATTTCAATTACCTGGTGGTTTTCCAAACAGACCCTAAGTGTCATGCTAGAGACCGAACTCTCATTATTTCACATTATCCAATTCCTGAGGTGGAACCAAAGAACTCTCTGCTGCCAACAAGGAATATATTAGTTGTAGGATTTCAGTCCACTAAAGATAATATTTGGCCTTATCTAACATTATCCAAATCCTAAGGAGGGAAACCAATGAACTTTTTGGTGTTAACAATGGCTATTGTCTACTGATGTTTTGACTACATACTACTATTTCCTAATTCTTTTATATAAACTTTTTTTCGAAAAGAATTGAAACATTATTATTTTGAAAACTATTATCATTAACCTTGATAAGGTTCTTCAAAAGAATTTTTCCAAAATGTATTTTCTCTCAAAAATGTTTTTTTCTAAAATCCTTTTCATGAAATACTGAAATAATATATACTTACTACTTAGGTAGTTAGTCGAGGTTTCGTCTTAGGTGAGGTCAATGGCAGAACCAGAATTTTTATTAAAGGGATTCAAAATATAAAAAATTAAAAATACGAAGAAATTAATAAAATTCAACATATAATATATATGCATGAAAATTTTGACCTAGCTATAGTAAAATTTTCAGGTGAAGTATGTCACTTGAATCTCCTATAGATGTACGATGAAGTCGATCAAATTCAATAGATGGGGAAAATTTCATATAAGAACAACTGGGCTCCTTACTTTTCAATTTTATAGCCCATATTTCAATTTACAATAAACTAGCCCAAAAATAATAGGCTAATACTCAACATTCAACTCCAATAGATTCTTGAAACTACTATTTAATTTTTAAAAAAGATTGCTCAAGTTTTTAAGTTAATTTTTGAATAAGTAACTGTGATTCAAATATTAGTTCAAAAAACTAGTTCCATTTGGGTGGTGAATATTAGATTTTTAACAAGCTTAAATATGTGGGTTTAAATTTCGAATTTGATTTTGTGAGAACTTTAGAGTGAGTGTTATTTAGACTTGTTAGAAATAGTATAAGGAGGTTGTATATAAAATTTGAAGTCATTTAATGGAGATTTGGACTGGTTTTGAACAAGAATTGTAACTGAAAATCGTGGAAGAAGTTCGTCTACAGACGCTTGTATAAAGGTGTATAAAAGTGTATAATAGTGTATAAGATGTGTTATACACTCATATACACTATTATACAAGATTATACATAATTATACAAAAAACTGACTTCGTCTTCAACCTTGCGTTTTTTTCTAAAATTTAATTCAAATCTTGCTCAAATCTACTCCAAATCACTTCAAATTTAAATTTTGAACTCCTTTTGATATTTTCAATCGATTGGAACAACACCCAATCCAAACAACTAACAAACTCAAAAAATCTTATTTTCGAAAGCAAAGCTTTGAATGGCCTTCAATGATGGATTTCTACTCTTCAATTTTCTGACATTACAAATAGGGGGAGAATCAGAAAATACACGGCCCCTTGAAGCATATGTAGAAGATGTGAGAAGAAGAGAGAGTAAAAGCAATGGTTGTGAGAACACAGATTTAACTCCATAGCTTTTAAAAGCAATGGTAAGAACACATATTTTGAATTTGCTAATGCTTTCAAAATATGTACAATATGGACTAGGTAGGGTAAAACTTAAAAACATAGGCCATTTTTTGTTATGGTGTGAAGTCATGTGTATTTTCTTGTAATTCTTTCATGAAAAAATTGACCTATCTAGAGTAAATTTTTTAGGCGAAGTATATGTCATTTCTATTAGAGAAATTTTCTTATTATTGCAAAAAAAATTAAATACATGGAATAAGTTTTTCTTTCATTTTTTTTAATAAAATAAAACTTTCTCCGACGAGTTGATTGAAATCTCTCCTTTTTTAAAAAAAAAAAAAAAAAAAAAAAACAACTTGCCAAAATGAGAATATAAGGAAACGAGTATCTCTACGTGGCACACCCTGCTTCTACATTTTCTTCACTGCCCATACGATAAAATACTCTAGTTTTCGTGGCAGGTTGATCACAGTATCGCTGCTTTATTCAGTTTGCCAGTTGCCACCATTTATGTGGTGGATATTTTCGTTCGTCACTATCATTGCTGACTTGGTTGATCTGATTAATTTCAATAACAAAAATTCTCCCCTGTAATACTCAATTTCATCACTTGCTCTGCAAAAAACCAATTGAGCACCAAATTTTGTGAAAGATTTTTTTGTTCCTTTTTCAAATGAGTGCTACTACTGCAACATTCAGTCCAGTAGCATTTAGCAACAACAACAATCCTTACAATTCAATATGGAGAAAACCCAATTCACTACCAAATCCAATATGGACAACTTCTGCTAACACTTCTTTTATTTCACGAGCAACTTCATCATCGTCAAGTCCTGAAACTGAAAACGAAAAGAAAAATAAGAAGAAGAAAAAGAAAGTAGTAATTGAAAACGAAGAGCTAAAGCAAGAACAGGAGCCAGAGCCAGAGCAAGAGCAACAACAAGAGTTACAGTCATCTTCAGTTTCAGTGATAAAAAGATTGGATGATGTGAACCCAGTAGGATTAGGGAGACGTTCGCGTCAAATGTTCGATGAAGTGTGGCGTAAGTTTTCGGGATTAGGGCAGATTTCGAGAACAATCCGTTCTGATGATGAGAGTACTCTGCTTTTTAGGGAAGGTGGGCCCATGTGTGAATTTGCAATTCCTGGTGCTCAGAATACTACTGTGCTTGTTGTTGGTGCGACTAGCCGTGTTGGTAGAATTGTTGTGCGCAAACTCATGCTTAGGGGTTACACTGTTAAGGTCCATTTCTCGATTACTTCCTCCAATTTACTTTTGGCCCTATTGCTCTCTCTCTCTCTATATATATTTCTTTTTGTAAAGAATTTTTACACTCTAGCATATTTAGCAGGTAAATTGCTCTTTCTAGTTTCGTAATGTCGCTTTTTCTGGATAGTTACATGTAGTTAGTTATCTGTTAGGTTCTTTCATTCTGTCAGTAAGATAAGTTCGTTTAGTAATTGCATATAGTTTCTACAAAGGCGAAACTGGGATTTGAACAATATAGGTTCGAGTTCAGGATTCTACCACAGCCCATCTGATTTACTAGGTTCATAATCTATTGTTTATACTTATTCAGTGGATTTTTTAACATATATACGGGGATGGAGCCAGAGTGTGGGATACAAGTTCGGCCGAAACCACTAGCATTTGTCAAACCATATATTTGTCTTACGAATTTCATTGAATATGTACGCATTATTAATTTAGAACTCAGTAACTTAAAAGGATTACAATCTGAAACCCATAAGGTTCAAATCCTGGCTCCGTCTCTGTACAGGGTCTAAGCCAAGGCTAATGGGTTCGGGTGAACCCATTAGTATACTCTACATCCGCCTTTGAGTTTCTCCTCTTTCCAACTATTGTCATTTACGTGTGGCTAGAGGCTGATTTAGCATATAATTAGCAGGTTGCAAGTGCACCAGTATCGCGGAGTTGGACTATGTATGTGCATATAGAAAGTCTAATTAAAATGTTTCAGATATGTATAGGTGATGCTAGCGAGTTGGAATTAAGGTTAGTGACGTTAGTTGTTATTCAGACAATTACATTTGACTGGTGTTTGACAGGAGTTTATTGAATTTTATTGGTTTTATGACAGTGTAGGGATAAGTGTGAAATTTAGAGAATAGAGTAGTGGAAAGAATATAGAGGATTCATATAGCTGACCTGAACTAGTTTGGAATTGATGCGTAATTTTAGACGTATATATTTTAGGAATCCACGGCCTTTAAATCCTAAATCCACCTTCGAATGGTGCTCCTCCATTTATCTATATAATTTCCTTTTTCCTGTTGAATAACTTTAATTGATATCCGGCTGAGATAGAAGTCATCACTTACATTTGTTTTACATTCCCGAGCAGGCTTTAGTAAGGAAAGCTGATCCGGATGTGGTTGACATGCTACCAAGATCCGTGGAGTTGGTGACAGGGGACGTTGGTGATCCTTCTAGTCTAAAAGATGCAGTGCAAGGCTGCAGCAAAATCATCTATTGTGCCACTGCTCGTTCTTCAATCACGGGGGATCTCATCAGAGTTGATCATCAAGGGGTTTACAATCTAACCAAAGCCTTGCAGGTATTAGTTTCCGTCCACTATCTTGTTTGGTCCATTTTGGCGAGGTTATACTAATTACTTTTCCATGTTGTCCTCATAGCGCACATTCTATCTCCCAATAGTTGAGTTGATGTCTGACAGTAGTTTGAATGGCAACATTTTCCTTTCAAAATGCTGCATAAGATGCTTGTTGTAATACTGCTAGCGCTAGTCAAGCAGAGTCAATTAACATATCTTCTTGTCATTAAACGATGTGAATTTTCTTGTATATCCATATGTATCTCTATTCAATGGAAATGTAGACATCCACCCCATAAGATAATCGTCCTTCAATTGACTCCATTTAGACGAGATACTTGTACTGGAATATCAGAGTGATATCAGATAAGGACGAGTTATCATATGGTAAATTGACACATCTTAACAAAGATATTTTTATCTAGTAATATCGACATCCATATTTAACTAGTCGAATCTGATGAAGAACTTGCCACTGAATTCTGTATAACAGATTTACTTTCAGGAAAAAGAACTAAGTTTGTGCTAGGAATGTAGTCAAATTATAGATTGTCCATTTCCCCTTAATATTTTGATGATTTGCTTTTCTTCGTTAAAGGTCAGAATTATCTTTTCTTAGTTAATTGGGCCATTGGTGTACTTTTTCTTTAACTAATAAGTTGAACTGCTTCCTCAGAAATGCTTTAAATTCCTGCATTGGTATTTAGCATACACAACTGAGATCCAATTACAATCATGGGCAACAAACCTTTTCCTTTTTTTTTTTTTTTTTTTTTTTTTTTTTTTTTTTTTATAGGCAGCTTTAAGAATATTGTTGATGTATAAGTGGGCCAGCTTTAAGATAAAGCTGGACAAGAGTACATTCAAAAACCACTTTACAGTGACTTTCTCTTCTCATGGCACAAACGAGATATTCATAAAGCGTTCGGTAACATTTGGAAGTATATCCCAGCAGTAGTTTGGTAAAAGAAATGCTAGACTTTTGAAAACAAAAAGGAAAATGTAGTTGATCTCGGGCAACTATTATGTGTGCATTTCCAAATACTTCCCTTGTTGAAATGATCAGTCTGTAATCTGTGTATGCATTTTGTTTCAAAAATTGTAGGACTACAATAATAAACTAGCACAGCAACGCGCCGGGAAGAGTAGCAAAAGCAAGCTTTTAATTGCAAAATTCAAGTCTGAAGATTCATTGAACGGGTGGGAAGTCCGTCAAGGGACATATTTCCAGGATGTGGTTGCTTCTAAGTATGATGGAGGGATGGATGCCACGTTTGAGTTTACTGAAAGCGGGGAGGCTATTTTTTCAGGTAACCAGGAAAGATGATCTCAGGTCTTGAAAACATGTACACTTTGTTTTGTGAACACATTTAGGGGCTTGTAGTCCCATTTAGTGCAATGTGGTGCTAAGTAAGACGAGTTTGAGTATGTTTGTGAAATATTGAATTTCAGTGATGCAAACTTTTGATCCCTGTTATCTAAGTTTTCTTTCTCTTGGCTCATCCAAGGATATGTTTTCGCAAGAGGAGGCTATGTTGAATTGTCAAGAAAACTGTCACTTCCTTTAGGTTACACTCTTGACAGGTATTTACTATCAATGTCAATTTTTCTTTTTCCTTTTTACTCCTACACGATGCTATTTGTCCCAGTTGTTGATTTATGCTCACTGCATATACTTGTGTCAATATTGATATTTTGATTCTTAGGTACGAGGGTCTAGTATTCTCTGTTGGTGGGAATGGGAGATCTTATGTTGTAATTCTTGAAGCTGGTCCTTCAGCAGATACAACCCAAAGCAAACTGTATTTTGCCAGAATTAGCACAAAAGCAGGATTTTGCAGGGTGAGCCTGGATTTATGGAGTGGAGGAAAACTATTAATTGAGTAGTGCCTCCAGTATGAATTCTATTAATACTTTAGTTGTTATCCTAATGTTTTTGCATATGCACATGTTTTCACAGGTGAGAGTTTCATTTTCCTCGTTTCGGCCGGTGAGTCCAGACGATCCCCCACTGGATCCATTCCTTGTTCATACCTTGACCATACGCTTTGAGCCTAGAAGACAGGTCTGCCCTCAACCTGAAGCATTCCCTTTATCATTGTTGCCATTTTCATTTCTTTGAAAGTTTTAACTGTTTCTTTTATGTTATATTAGGGTTACCATATTTCTGGAATGCCAAATGTTCTTTTTGTATATGAATCAAACTGCATATACACTCATGTCCACTCCACATTATTTAAGTACAGAGCAGGAGCAAAATCTTGAAATAAAAAAATAGATCAAATAGACCAGGCTTGATGAATATATATGGATAATTGAGGAGTCATTTCAATAATTCTTATTTGCTTATGTAGGGAAACAAATTATATTTATTGCTAAAGCACTTTAATCTTTTTTCTTTCTTGAAGTATTTGACCAATTTTGTTAAGGAAAAAGAGCTATTTTCACTAGAAGATCCAATCCTGATAACAAACATTGTCCTACCTGCAAAAGCCCTGCTCTAGGATAGATACCTTAAGCACACTCTGACATAAATCCTTGTAACATTTCAAAGTAGAATTCACACTACCCTTCCCAGACCCCACTTGGGATTTTACTGGGTTGTTGTTGTTGTTATTTCAAAGTAGAATTCAACTGTTTTCCGGTGCTAGTTGCTGATACTTGGTATCTGTGAGAAAATAATACGAGTAAAATTATATTATTGATGTCTTTAACTATAATACAAGGACCCTTATTTATAACAATACACAATACATACACTAATCCTATTCCATGTGGGACCATACTTATTTATACAACTACTAACTACCTAACACTCCCCCTCAAGCCGGTGCATATTAATCATATGTACCGAGCTTGTTACATATGTAACTAATACGAGGACTAGTGAGGGACTTGGTGGAAATATCTGCAAGCTGATCACTCTGTGTTTTATCGGCATTCTGCTATCCCTGATCACTATCTAACCGTATTGTCTTTTGCTACAGAGGCCAAGTGATGGACCTAGCAGGGTGAACCAAGATTTGAGAAGCTTTCAGCTAATTATGGAATATATTAAAGCTTTGCCTGTAAGTTCAGTTGTCTGTTTGTGCAATAACGTGATACTTCCGTTTCTTCCTGTTTTTGCTTATGATCTGCATATAACAGTCATAATCTATGAGCTGAAAGGAATTTGACTGGTAGCTGTTTTAGTATCTTCAAGATAATTTACAGTCTAGAGAGTTCCTGATAAAAGACCTCCATTCTACTTTCAGCTTTATTTTCTATATTTACCTCAGTTGGCCGCAAAAGTTTGGAGTTCGGTCAATTTGGTTCAACCTGTGAAATGTCCTAGTTCTTGGATAAACTTAAAATGCATGTAATTAACATGCTAAAATTATTGATTCCCAAGAGTTAATTTGAGTCCCACTCTCAAATTGATGGTCATTGGTGATTAATGCATTCAATCAACCCATTATTATCTGCTAGCCGCCATGTCCTGACCAATACTGAAGCCAGGGACCACTCAGTCTTCCTTCTTCGAGCTGCTCATTTCCCCATTTATGTGATAGATAACTTTAATCTCCATCTAGCTCTATGTTCATTACTGTGGCAGGTCTTTGTCAATGTAAAAGAGAATACTTGTTCTCTTTTTTCGAGAAGTGACGTGTTTTTGGCGTAGTATTCTATGATTCTACTGCTCACTCGAAACATTTTTATGTATGCTTAAATAGCAACCAAAGTAATTTGCCATTTTAGCAAGCCTTGATTGGAGGTTATGCTTACATAGAATTCATATCAATTGCCCTTTCATGCATATTGGAACAGGAATAACCAGTAGTGGTGGAGCTAGTTCTCTCTCTCTCTCACACACGCACACACTCACACACGCACACACACACTCACAGAGAGCTTTCTTTTTGTAGGGAAGGGGTGTGGATAGGGGTTTACTTTCACAGAAGTGGTCTGCTTGTTATTATTTCATCCTTCAACCAATTCTTTTTATAGCCCCTACCTGGCATTTTCTGACCAGTCTTTACGTTTCTTATGTGGTTGTCTGCTCAAAAGATACTGGGAAGGAATTTTAAGACATAGCTCTGGATTCAGTATAATACTTTTAACTTTTAAGTTCTAAATCGTAAAGATGCGCACGTTGGCCCAGATACTACCATTATCCCCACCGACAGAAAAGTTCTAAACCTTGTGACATTTGTGTGTTGAAGCACTGACTGCAGATTTTATGTGACTTAGTAGTTGGTGGGATACAACTTATAGATCTCTTCGCTGTTTGGATATAAGTAAAAAGTTTGTACAGAAAATAATCGTGTTTTCGGATTATGCTATTGCTTTTTTTTTTTCCATCAGTTATTTAAAATGCTGATTTGGTTGAAGAATCATTTGTTTGATACAAGAATTATGTTGGACTATCTACTTATTGCCAAAGGGATTTTAAAATTTGCAGACTGGGCAAGAAACTGACTTTGTCTTAGTATCATGTACGGGGTCGGGAATAGAGCCTACAAGACGGGAGCAAGTTTTGCGAGCCAAGAGGGTGAGCTCTTCTTCAAAATCTTCCTTCATTAGTTTTCTTGGATTAAAACTGATTCCCTGGTTTTTTGAAATTTTGTAGGCCGGTGAAGATTCATTAAGGAGGTCTGGCCTTGGATACACAATAATTCGCCCAGGTCCCCTGATGGTAAATTTTTTTCCTATTGTTCATGTATTGGTATTCACTTTGAACTGGAAATTGCGAGTCAATGATTGGCTTCTGGTTAACTTTAGGATTGACCTTGAGCAATAAGGCGGATTTGAATCAGCTTTTGCTTTGCTCAGAATTTTGTACCCCATTTAGGCCATTTAATCTTTACATCACATATGGTTTGTAGATAGGTTGTATCAAGGCTTTGAGTGGGAGATCAAGAAGTGTTCTTTCTCCTTATTTGTCAGAACAAGTGTTAACCTGTTGCTTAAGAACAATGCTCTAAAGTTCATTGAAAGAAAATCAAATGCAAAGAGTTAGAGTAGGATGGAATTAGTCATCAGTGTGGTGGTAAAGATGTATTTCTATGGGTAGTTCTGCGTAGCGGCTACCAATAGAGGTGGCAAAATGGTTAAAAGAAAACAGTTATCCACCCATATTATCCATCAAAAAATGGGTTGGATAATGAACCATTTAAAAACGGGTCGAATATGGATAAAGAACCATATTATCCACTTAGAAAATGGTTAACCAAATGGATAACCAATGGATAACTAATGTGTTTAACTTTTACATTTGTAAAACCTCAAATTGGGGTTCCTCAAGTTTGGAAGACTAGGAATTCTCTCATAAGTGATCATATTTAAGAACCCCATGGATAATTTCCATATTATCCGCCGGATAAACCCGTTTTTTATCCGTCTCAAATACGGGTTGGATCGAATAATTTATCCGTTTTTTAAATTACCTGTTTTGACCCGCTCATATCCGACCCGACCCGCCAGTTTGCCACCCCTAGCTGCCAAATAATGCGGTATTCCACTAATCAAATGCTAAAGGAAGCAGGGGCTCGATTTAGCAGTTGTACCATAAATTATTTCAAATTCTATTGAAAGTAATGAGAGACCTACCACCCAAAATATTATATTATAGCAAAATGTGAAGATTTTTAACGATTGGTTCCTGCAGGAAGAACCAGGTGGTCAACGTGCGCTCATATTCGATCAAGGAAATCGTATATCTCAGGTAAGAGTCATACTGTACTCATGAGAGTATTACTGCACTTACAATTGAGCTTACATTTCGTAAGGGTAAATGCAGGGAATCAGTTGTGCTGATGTAGCTGACATATGTGTGAAGGCATTGCATGATTCGACAGCCAGAAACAAGAGCTTTGATGTGAGGAACACTCTATTTGTTTTGATGGCACAGTTTGAAAAAGTGGCTAATTACCTTTTTTCCCTTGTCTAGGTATGTTATGAATACGTAGCTGAACCCGGGAAGGAGCTGTACGAGCTGGTAAGGCCTTTAATTAACAGATTTTATCAATTGAAAATCTCGACGACATACTCAGTGTAGTCCCACAAGTGGGGTCTGGTTCAATTAAAAAATTTAAGGCAAAATATCGTACAGCATTTCCTTCACTTTCTGAATGAATTTGTCCTTTTTACCAATAATATCTTGTTTCTCATTTTAGTTTCCTATATACATTGCAGGTTGCACATTTACCTGACAAAGCAAACAACTATTTGACACCAGCACTCTCAGTACTGGAGAAAAACACATGATTGTGCTCGGAGTTTGTTCAAGTTACACTCTTCATTCAATCTCTAACAGAAGGTATTGCTGCGAGACTTACCAAGATCTTTTTGACTATGAGGAATATTTTCTGTCTGTATCTGTTCTCAAATATATGTGTACATAGATATTTATATATATGGCAATAGTATTTTTTGTTTACTGATGGCCGTGTATATATTAAAAGCAAGCACTGTCATAAAGTTATTTTGTTTAAGATGACTGGAGAACACTCGTTACTAAGTGAATAGCTGCCCCAACGTGTTCATCTTTCTCTTTTGTTTTTCTTCGAAAATGGAATGAGAGAAAAAATTAAACTCCAATGTCTTCAGCTGAATTCTCCACCAAGGGGAAAGAAAGAAAAGAAAAGAGAAACCAGGGATGTGGAACCATGGTTTTTGGACTGCTGTTTTCCAGTTAACACAGCCCCATCTAGGCCCAGGTTGGAGCACGTGGCAAAAAACTTATGTGCACTCGGTGTTCACATTATATCAACGAATGCAAAACATGTGTCATGCAATCAACCTTCATCACCGAACCATGGTTAAGTGATGCATTTTCACTTTAATATTTGACTCTTAAGCTTCAAACCGCTTGTTTTGATGTAAAATACTGAATTCGGGTAAGTATTTTTCAAGCACACTCGTGATGACCAAAGGCGAAACTAGTTAGGAGTCCAAGTAACTGTTACCCAAGAGGCTGAAGTCCAGTCACAATGATTTGAGGAGAAGATACATTGCAGAAAGATAATGCCAAGCTTAGTTTACTTTATTTGATGACTCACTCAAGGAGAAAAGGCAAAGCTGGATAGCTAGAGATCCACAAAGAAACATACTACGAGATAATGCCACTCAAATTTTGCGAATAATCCACTGCAAACAGAAGCCAAAAACATAGATAGTCAACTGTGCTTACTTTACTTGCAGAGGATATTATATAATATTTCAATGTATTAAATCTCTTTGACATGTTTAACTAGCTCACTAGCTTCCGAAGAATTCTTTAAAATATATATCCCAGAAAAAGAACAAAAAAGAAGTAAACACCATCTCATAGATGGATAACCTTGTGCCAGCAATTTAGAATGGATCAGGTATATGGACATCATTTGCAACAAAATATTCGTTTAGGTTATATCTAGGTAAGTATGCAGTATTATTCCACAAGATTTCATTCTAAAGCGTGAGTTCTATTTACTTTGAGTTATACTTGTACACATTGATAATATTTTCTGTTTGAATACAAATTTCTATAACCAGTGTATGTATTTTCATCTGCTAGTTCAATGGACAAGAATTACTTACCTAAGGGTATTTTTTTTAAATATAGTTTAATGCCTGAATTGTTAATACACATATTCTTATTTCACATTCATCATGTATAAATGATACATAAATTACTAATAATTTAATATATTATTTAATACCTCCAACCAAATATTGCATATGACAATTATTTTTATTATGCGTTTAATCAAATGTTGTATTATGTTATGTGAAAATTTATTCTACGACTAATTTATAGCACATAATCAACCAAAACACTGTAAGCTTCTTGAGCAAAGAGTCAAGTCAGCTTGAAGCTCGTCTCGTTTGTATTTTAGCTCAACTCGGCTTAGCTTGGTTAAAATCAAAGCTTGACTAGACTCGGCTTGATTTCGATCAAGGTTTGACTGGACTCAACTAAAGTTCGATAGAAGCTCAATTCTATTAAGCTCGGTCTCGATTGATTCCCCTTGACTCAGCTCATTCGGCTCGCTTGAGTCATGTAATGATTAGTTTGAAACAAAAATTTATCCATCAAACTTAATTTCCATGTGGATTAGTAATATGTTTAATGTAATAGTTAATAATTACTAGCAAATTTATAAAATTTGTACTTCTTAAATTTATTAGATTGTAATTAAATCTTCAATACACATAGTTTCTTAAGACTACTTTATTGGTGATGCAAAGTGTAATTAAAATTTTTAAATTTAGGAATTTAAAACTTAATGAAAGCTAATATTTGTATCTTTTTTCAATTAATTGCTTCTTTATTTTTTATTTTTGCATGGAATCTATATTTATGTTAGATGTTATTAAGTTTGCGTCATTTGAATTTGAGTTCCAATTTAAACTAATAATGCATATAATTCAATCACATTGGAATGCAATAATCAATTTATACTAGTAATTGCTTATATATTTCATAATCAATCAATTTATTATGAATTTAATTTTTTCCAATAGCATAGCACTAAGCATGGAAGCAACCGTTACTGTCACGACCCAAAAACTACCTGATCGACACCCGGTATACTGCCCAACTCGTATAAGAATACACATGTATATACCTTGTTGAAGCCATTTGAAAACACAATTATCTTAAATGATTAAGACCATATATGAAACATATATTTGAATCCACCATTTTCAATAATTGAAAACACATAAAGATAACAATATTTCTTTCATGCATGTAATATGAATAACTCTCAATTACAACCCGAAATAATGGTAACCGTCTGTGAAATCTCTATGATACAAGAATAGAATAAATACTTGAGACAAACCCCAATCAGAAGAAAGTAAGATCAACACGACAACTACCACGAAATAGAAGTGGTGCCTCACTATATACCTTTGAAAGAGAGTCATCCTAGCCTCATTCGCTCATCACATGCTACATTTCATCTTGAAAACATGTAAAGAAATCGAGGCTCTGGAGAGGGGCCCTTGAGGGCTGAGTGCACCGCCACAGTACTTAATAAGTGTCATAGACTCTCTCTAACTCGAGTTCCCGAGACAAGCTTTACAAAACATATGCAACCAACATTTTATATAAAGCGATAAACTAGGACACCAGTACATATCCTTATCTTTTTAAATGAAAAGACTAGTAAACTGCAAATCATCATACAAACTTTTAAAATATTTATATCAATCCATGATCCTAATAAAAATCATGCAAAACTATTTAAACTTCATTAAGTCATTGAAATTACTTTCGGCTCGTTTGTATTTTAGCTCAACTCAGCTTAGCTTGGTTAAAATCAAAGCTTGACTAGACTTGGCTTGATTTGATCAAGATTTGACTGGACTCAACTAAAATTCGATAGAAGCTTAATTCTATTAAGCTCGGTCTCGGTTGATTCCCCTCGACTCAGCTCATTCGGCTCGCTTGGGTCATGTAATGATTAGTTTGAAACAATGTACTTCTTAAATTTTGTTAGATGTAATTAAATTTTTAATACATATAGTTTCTTAAGACTACTTTATTGGGTGATGCAAAGTGTAATTAAATTTTTAAATTTAGGAATTTAAAACTTAATGAAAGCTAATATTTGTAAGTTTTTTCAATTAATTGCTTCTTTATTTGGAATGCAATAATCAATTTATACTAGTAATTGCTTATATATTTCATAATAAAAAATCTAATTTATTATGAATTTAATTTTTTCCAACCGCATAGCACTAAGCATAGAAGCAACCGTTACTGTCACGACCGAAAAAGTACCTGATCGACACCGGATATACTACCCAACTCGTATAAGAATACGCATCTATCTACCTTGTTGAAGCCATTTGAAAACACAATTATCTTAAATGATTAAGACCATATATGAAACATATTTAAATCCACCATTTTCAATAATTGAAAACACATAAAGATAACAATATTTCTTTCATGCATGCAATATGAATAACTCTCAATTACAACCCAAAATAATGGTAACCGTCTGTGAAATCTCTATGACACAAAGAATAAATACTTGAGACAAAACCCCAATCAGAAGAAAGTAAGATCAACACGACAGCTACCACAAAATAGAAGTGGTGCCTCACTATATACCTTTGAAAGAGAGTCATCCTAGCCTCATTCTCTCATCACATGCTACATTTCATCTTGAAAATATGTAAAGAAATCGAGGCTCTGGAGAGGGGGCCCTCAGGGCTGAGTGCACCGCCATAGTACTCAATAAATGTTATAGACTCTCTCCAACTTGAGTTCCCGGAACAAGCTTTAGAAAACATATGCAACCAACATTTTATATAAAACAATAAACTAGGACACCAGTACATATCCTTATCATTTTAAATGAAAAGACATGTTAACCCTCATCATGAAACAAGACAGCATTTAGACATGATGAGGAACACACATTGTGATAAGCCAAGTAATCACTAAAGGAATAGGGCGCCAAGTGAGCCAAAGACATACTGAGGGACATATGTCACGACCCAAAATCCATCAAAGGTCGTGATGGCACCGGACACCTCGGTCAGACAAGCCAACATTGAGTAATTAATTAAACTCTCATTTTAATATTTTAGGAACCATAATTTTCTTGAATTTAACTAGTAAAAAGTAATCATCATTGAATAAATAAAAATATTTATAACTTTTAATATTAAATATTTCATAATCATCCAGAACCCGGTGTCACAAGTGCATGAGCAATCACTAGGAAATCAAATGAAGTACAATAACTGTCCGGAATACAAATTTGGACATAAAGTAAATACAATACACTGAAAGAGACTATGCTACGGGTCGCCTCGAGAGATGCAGCTCGCCTAAATTTCCGTATCATCCATGCTGCTACACCCATTAGGCCGTTAGAGGTACATGTCCTTGTGCAACAAAAATGCACGGCAAGTGTAGCATGAGTACAAGAACAACGTGTACTCAGTAAGTATCCCGTCTAATCTCGAAGAAGTAGAGATGAGAGGTCGACTTCGACACTTACTAGTGGTCCAATGATAATATATCAATAATTTAGTAAAACGAGGATTTTCATAAAAATGACTCTAACTCAAATAGCATGAGGCAAGTAAACAATTCTTTCGTCTACAGGAAATTCCCAAATTCATTTTCATCATTTATATATTTATCTCAGGCCAGGGAGAAACAAATATCAACATATATGAATTTCAAGGCAAGCAATACAAGCATGAGCAAATCATGCCGAGGTCGTACGGCCCGATCCAACAAATATTTAAACTGTGCACTGCCAAAGGGTCGAATGGAGCGAACCATAGATACATCTATTTAATCTACCGAGGCGTTCGGCCCGTTCCACAATAGATAAACACATTCAAATATTCAAATCAAGAATTCATCAAGGAGCAATTATTCAGGAAAAGGCAAGCTTCTCTTTTAAAAGTCAAGAAATGATGTCTAGCCTTTTAGAAATTTATTTATACGTTCGATATGTTTTAAGCATTTTTAAGTTGACAACAAGGTTGCAAATATTACAAGTAAAGCATGCTTTTGGGCCCTAGACTATCCGGACTTAAGCATAATAGTAGCTACGCACGGACTCTCGTCACCTCGTTTGTACGTAGCACCCACAAATAGGAGCACATATCCAATTAATTCACCTATATGGACAATTCCCTCTTACAAGGTTAGAAAGGAGACTCACCTCGCTCCGAAGTTCCATAACCGGCATTTCACGCCCTTCCGAAGACTCAAATCGATGCATAACGCTCCAAAACTAGCCAATAATTATGCAAACCCATTAATATATGCTCAATTACTCATGATAATCCAATTTATAAAAATTCCTAACCCCGATCGAAAAGTTGACAAAATCGCCCTCGGGCCCACGTGCCCGAATTCCGAAATTTTTTGAAGATAAACTTTACCCATAACCTCACAAACTCAAATATATTAATTTACTCTCAATTTCATGCCCAAATTCGTTGGTCAAAATTCAAAAAAATACCAATTTCTAGGTTTTCTACCAAAACCCCAAGTTTTCACTAATTTTCCAAGAATTTACATGTTAAAATATATATATATATATTTATATATATATATATATTATATATATATATATATATATTATATATATATATATATATAATCCAAGTATTTAACTTGCAATATGTGGGAATCACTTACCTTGACATGGATGATGAAGATGGAGCTCCAAAATCACTCCTAGGTCAGCTCCCATGGAGAAAATGAGATGAAATGAGCCAAACCCATTTTTGCAAACTTATACACTGCCCAGGCGATCCTTCTTCGCATTCGCGAGCCCCCCCATCACATTCGCGATGAACAAAATTCTCAAAAGTCATTTCCAAACTCTTCTCAGACAGCCTCTAGTATAATGGCCATAACATTTTGTACAAAACTCTAAATGACAAATGATTTAATGTTTTGTAAACTAGACACCATGATCTACACTTTTCATGTTTTGGTCATCTCCCAATTCCTTATAGATTTTGAGATATAAGCTGCCAAAGTCAACCCTCTGCAACACAAATTTCTTCTTCATCTTCTCGGACAGCCTGTAGTGTACCAGCTATAACTTTTTGTACACAAATTCAAATGATAAATGATTTACCTTTATGAAAACTAGACACAAAGGACTACATCTTTCACTTTTGGATCATCTCCAAATTTCTTATAGATTGTGAGATATGAGCCTCCGAAGTCAGATCTGCGTAACAGAGATTTTCTTCTTCGCGAACGCGAAGAACAAAATCCCTGAAGCCAAATCCTTCTTCGCGAACGCCAGAGGATCCTCGCGAACGCGAAGAACAACACCAGACACCAGTATCAGCTATAGCAAAACCACCCGAAATGATCCGAAACCACCCCGAAACACACCCGAGGCTCCCGGGACCCCATCCAATCACACTAACCAGTCCCATAACATAACACGGACCTTCTCGAGGCCTCAAATCACATCAAACAACGCTAAAACCATGAATCACACTCTAATTCAAGCTTATTGAACTTTAGAATTTCAAACTTCTACATTCGATGCCGAAACCTATCAAATTACGTTCGATTGACCTCAAATTTTGCACACAAGTCAAATTCGACATTACGGACCTACTCCAACATCCGGAATCGGAATCCGACCCCGATATCAAAAAGTTCACTTCCGGTCAAACTTCTCAAAAACTTTCAAATTTTTAACTTCGGCCAAATGACTCCAAAATGACCTACACCTCCAAATCCATTTCCAATCGCGCTCCCAATACCAGAATCATCATACAGAGCTATTCCCAGACTCGGAATCCCAAACAGACATCGTTAACACTGAAATGCACTTCATCCCAAATTTAAGAAATTCACCCAAAAATGCTAACTTCCACAATAGGCGCCGAAACGCTCCCGGGTCATCCGAAACCCGATCTGGACATACGCCCAAGTCCAAAAATCATCATACGAACCTGCTGGAACCTTCAAATCCCGATTCCGAGGTCGTTTACTCAAAAATCCAATCTTAGTCAATTCTTCCAACTTCAAGCTTTTAAAATGAGAATTTTCTTTCCAAATCTAATCTGAACTTCCCGAATTTCGATTCTGACCATACATACAAGTCATAATACCTTAAGTGAAGCTACTCATGGCCTCAAACCGCCGAATGACGCGCTAGACCTCAAAACGACCGATCGGGTCCTTACAATATATTAGCAAAGAAACAAGATCATAGTCGATAGAAAAGCTCTTAACACAACAAATTAGAATACATTACATATGAAAGACTATCACTACAGAGTGGGAAAGTAAACTCATGTCAAATAGCAAATGTAGGCATTTAGGCATTGACACAGTAGACTAATTAACTAAAGAAGGTCCAAGTTATACCAAGGATTCATCCTAATATCATGAAACAACAATTCAAACATGGTAGGAAAAACAAGCTGAGATAACTATTCTAAAATCCCAAGCAATCACTAAAAGGGTATAGGATCAAGTGAGCATGATGAGTGACACAATAATAGAGAAACAAGTCATAGTTAACAATAAAAGTTTTAACTCAGGTTGTTACAGATGTGAGGCATTCATTACAGAGACTCAAGACAAAACAGGTAAGCATATTCATGAATATTCAGGCACCAATACATTAGTTAAACGAGCTTAGGAGGGTTTAGACATAGACGGTCTCAAAGCTAGCAGCATTAGGTGTAGTTAACTGCTAAAGAGACTTAGAATGAGCGTATAGCTAACAGAGTTGTGCATAAAGTAGCCCAGAAACGCATTAAGCCATGGATTTCAGAAGTGAGAACACATGCAAATCAGAGACACATAAGGATGAAATTGCAAAAGTCAAGTGACTTACCAGTTAAACGGACAATCAATAAAGAACAAAATTCCACAAGAACCCGAAATCCTAATGCGTCAAAGTTTCCAGGAGCTTCAAAAGAACTCTGGGCAATGCTCGCACCAAGAGAAAGTTCGAATAACAGAATCTCAGTGGCCTTGGCTTTCAGCCGGCCAAAAAAAAGTACAGAACTAGAGAATGAGGGAATAATAGAACAAAGCTTCAAATTTTGGTGAAATTATAGCGATTCCAGTCTGTCTCAAAGGGGAATGGGGAGGGGTTTATATAGTGACAGAAATTGAACAAGTAAACAAGGAAAACTGTCAAATCAAACATAAATAAGAAAGTACTAACATGCAGAATCAATAAAAATCGGATTAGGGAAAAAAATAAGTAAACCCTAGTTGACAGAAATCGAATATTGGCCGGAAATCTTGGCTAATCGGACCCATATAGCCATGGTCGTGATGTATATGGACTAAAATACCGTCCCGATTCAAGCGCTTGAAGTTGAATGACCGGATTCTAAGAGATAGTACTTGCCATGTTTAGGCAAGTACTAGGTGATACCATAGATTTGTAGCGAATAACGAGATAACACACAAAAGGCAAAAAAATCATGGAAAGAATCCATGGTTGAGACGGATTTGGAGAGATTTGAGAGGCGACTAGGGTTTCTGTGGAGAGGAGAAGAGAGGATACAAAGGCGGCATCTCAGGAAAAATGGGGTTAGGGTTTCTGGGTTGGGTTAATTAAAAGAGGAGAATGAAGGAGGGCCGTTGATCTTTAGAGATCAACGGCCAGGATTAAAAAATGAATGGGGCGGGTCATGGAGATGGGTACCGACTGGGTTTTAGGCTAAGGGGTTGTTTGGTTTGGGTTGGGATTATTGGGCTAAGATACTGGGCCAATTTGGTCAGAAAAATCACTCAAATTTGGGCCAGCCTTTTAAACACATATACTTTATCAAAATAATTTACAAAAAATGATTAGTTAATAAATGAAAAATATTTTTATGCACTAAAATGATTTACAATAATGATTTAGCATTATAAAATATAAAATGTTATTTTAACAAAAATAACATAAATAAGGAGCATTTGTATCTGAATAGAGGCTATTACTGAAAAATTGTGCAAATAGCTTTAAAATGCTAATGTAATCATATAAAAGTAAAGTGAAAATCTTATGAGACATATATGGGGATACAAAATAGTAATTTTGGATGATTAAGTCATCACAAATAATTTAAAGGGATAATTACTAAATATTTATGTAATTTAACTGCAAGAAAATTAATTTTAAAGCTCTAAAAATTATGGAAAATTATAAAAAGTGCTTGTATAGATTTGTAAGCTAAATAATGATGCAAAAAAAATAATGTTTTGAATGTATATATATCATTTGAGAAATATAAGAGCAAAATTAGGTTTCAAAAGCTGCCCCTCTTTACCCAGGAATGATGAAAGAGTTGTCGGGTAAAGAAAATGATGACCAATTTTGGACGAATTGAATGAGGGATGATATGATTTGAAAAAAATAGGGGTTGAACACTGGTTCCTGAGTTGCCTACATATCCCTGGTGTCACGGGAATCAGGTCGTGTGTAGTTCTGGATCCAACGGCGAACAAAACCGATGGAGTTGTTATAAGAATGATCGTATGTTTGGAAAGGGTTCTTTTGGACAGGATAGTATCAGATGAATTTATGCGAAATCATGAATGTGAATTCGAAATGTTGCGGATATATTGCTGAGCAAATATCTGAGCGGTCATAGAATGAAAGGCGGGTAATTGATAGTGGTCGATTATAATTGCAGCATGTGAACGTCATGAACAGAAATCGGAGCAAAGATTGCTCCCGTTTGAATAATGGTTACTTCCTAGGTTACCTGCAAAACTTAAAACACGATGCATGCTAATATATATGGATTATTGCGAGAATCTAAACGTGATGCAAATTCCCTTTGGAACATGAAGATTGTCTTTAGATGGGGAGGATATGTCCTTAGACCATGACGTCCTGGGCTATGTATCGTATGATAAGGGATTCGCATGCCATGAAATTATGTCCTCGGGCCATGAGGATGGTGTCTCTGGACTATGACACCTTTGAATAATGATGTGCACTTTTGAGAGATCCTCAGGCCATGGAATGGTGTCCTCCGGCTATGAGGATGATACCTTCGGACTATGATGCCTTTGGACAAAATGGAGATGTTTCAGCCCATGAAATGCAAAGATATGATACTTGGTCATATGCGAAATGAAACAAGACAAGGCTAATCTTGTGTAAGATGAGGGCAGTGCTTAGCCCCAAGTGAATAGAGGATAATGCTAAGTCTTAGATAGTGCAATGGAGATAGTATTTAATCTTGAGGAAAAGGCAGTGCTTAGCCTTATGCAATTAGGGAGGCAATGCTTAGCCTCATGCAGGAATATGAGACAATGCTCAGTCTCGATGCGAAGAAAGGCAGTGCTTAGCCTTATGCAACTAGGGAGGCAATGCTTAGCCTCATGCAAAGAGGAGACAATTCTTAGTCCCATGCAGGGAAAGGCAGTGCTTAGCCTTATGCAATTAGGGAGGCAGTGCTTAGCCTCATGCAAAGAGGGAGACAATGCTTAGTCTCATGCAGGGAAAGGGCAGTGGTTAGCCTTATGCAATTAGGGAGGCAGTGCTTAGCCTCATGCTTAAGAAAACGATGAGTGACAACGAGAAAGTAAAGTATTTCTTAGCTGAAGATGTTTGCGCCAGATAATTTGTTTTCTTGAAGGCAGTGGCTTGATGTATCTGCGAATATCGTTGCCTTATTGTGCTTGTATCCAAAGAAAAATTGTGAGTTCTGTGGGGGAAGTTTGGTTCGCGCTTTTGTTTTCATGCTCTATCTTTGCTCTTGCCTTGAGATCCTGTTTGAGTTACCCTGGGTAATATTTGGCTGTCATAGGAATAAAATTTTCGAAAAATACGCATGCATTTGCAGAAATATAGTTATTTAAAATGTAATACTATGCGATATCAAATAATCTAGATGAACCGGTGACTGTGATATATTTTAGAGACATTTCGACCTCCATGCTTTAGAATTTTGAGGGCCCCCCTTAAAATTCTGCCCCAGTTTAAATGCAACCTTTTGACTGTTCCGCGAACGAAGTCGGCTGAACTTGCTGTAGAATTTTGAGGCTCCTCCTCAAAATTTTGCCCAGTTTTCTGATCATGGCAAAATGAAGATTTTATTAATATGTGACCGCACCCATAGGGCTGACTACGTATCCCCTCTTAAACGGGAATTAGGTCAAGCGTAGCTCACTTACATCAAATGAAGAAATGTGAACAATCCTAAATATAGTATCTCTTGACTACGTATGAGTTGATAAGATTTGGCCTAATTTCTCTGTCCATTGCTGCAAATATGAGTGCTCCTCCTGTTAGTACTCGATGAACCATGTAGGGACCTTGCCAATTGGGTAAAAACTTCCCTTTAGCTTAGTCCTGATGTGGGAAGATCAGTTTCAGCACCAATTGCCTTGGTCTGACCTTTTTGTTGAAAGATCTTGCCATTCTGTTCTGGTAGAGTTGACAGTGACATACTGCATTCATTCTATTTCCATCAATGAGGACCAGTTGTTCATAGCGGCTTTGTACCCATTCTGCATCGCTGAGCTCAGCTTCTTGTATGATTCTTAGAGAAGGGATTTCTACTTCGACAGGGATAACCGCTTCAGTACCATAAACCAATAGAAAGGGAGTTGCCCCAGTTGATGTGCGAACTGTGGTACGATATCCACGTAAAGCGAATGGCAGCTTCTCGTTCCATTGTTTGTAATTGTCTACCAATTTTATCAATATCTTTTTGATGTTCTTGTTAGCGGCTTCCACAGCTCCATTCATTTCCGGCCTGTATGCTGTGGAACTCTTATGCTCGATCTTGAAAGTTTCACACATAGCCTTCATTAGATCACTTTTAAGATTGGCGGTGTTGTCGGTGATGATTGACTCTGGAACTCCGAACCGACAAATATTGCGATCTCAAACAAAATCTGCGACGACCTTCTTGGTTACAGCTTTGTAAGATGCGGCCTCAACCCATTTGGTGAAATAGTCTATGGCCACCAGAATGAACCTATGCTCATTTGAAGCAGCGAGTTCGATTGGACCGATGACGTCCATACCTGAAGCGGAGAAAGGCCAGGGTGTACTTGTTGCATTGAGTTCATTGGGTGGTACTCGTTTCATATCAGCATGTATTTGGCATTGGTGACACTTCTGAACATACTTGATGTAGTCTGCTTCCATAGTCATCCAGAAATATCTTGCTCTTAGTATTTTCTTGGCTAAGACAAAGTCATTCATGTGCGGTCCGCAGGTTCTTGCATGTATTTCCTCGAGTAATCTGGATGCTTCCTTGGCAACAACACACCGTAATAATCCCAGGTGTGGAGTCCTTCTGTACAGAATTCCTCCGCTTTGAAAGAAATGTTTGGCTAACCTTCGGAGTGTGCATTTCTGAGTATGATTTGCGTGCTCCGGGTACTCCCCTTTTGCCAAGTATTCATTGATGTCGTGGAACCATGGATTTCCATCACTTTCTTCTTCAACATGAGCACAATAAGCTAGTTGCTTAAGAATTCCTACTGGGATAGGATCGATGAAATTCTTATCTGGGTGTTGTATCATGGAAGATAAAGTGGCCAATGTATCTACGAACTCATTCTGATTTCTCGGAACATGTTTGAATTCTATCTTTGTGAACCTCTTGATCATCTCTTGCACACAGTACATATATGGTAATATCTTGGTGTTCTTTGTAGCCCATTCTCCTAAAACCTAATGCACCAAAAGGTCGGAATATCCAATCACCAGCAATTCCTGAACATTCATGTCAATGGTTAACCTGAGTCCCAAGATGCAAGCCTCATATTCTGCCATATTGTTGGTACATGGAAACCTGAGCTTTGCAGATACCGGATAGTGTTCGCCTGTTTCTGACACTAAGACAACTCCGATACCTGCTCTTTTGATGTTTGCAGCTCCATTGAAGAACATTCTCCAACCCTCATATGCTTCGGTGATATCTTCTCCACAAACGATACCTCCTCATCCGGAAAATACGTTTTCAATGGTTTGTATTCTCCGTCTATAGGATTTTCTACCAAATGATCCGCCAATGCTTGTCCTTTGATCGCCTTCTGAGTTACATAGATGATATCGAACTCACTCAGAAATATCTGCCATTTTGCTAACTTTTCCGTAGGCATGGGTTTCTGGAAGATATATTTAAGAGAATCCATCCTTGATATGAGATATGTAGTGTAGGCACAAAAGTAGTGCCTCAACTTTTGAGCTATCCATGTCAAAGCGCAACAGGTGCGCTCTAACAAAGAGTATCGTGCTTCATAGGGTGTGAATTTCTTACTCAGATAATATATGTCCTGCTCATTCCTTCCCGTCTCATCGTGTTGTCCCAGAATACAACCAAAAGCCCCATCTAGTACAGACAAATAAAGCAGCAAAGGTCTCCCTGGTACCGGCGGGACCAGAACAGGTGTTTAGATAAATACTCCTTGATTTTGTCGAATGCTTTCTGGCATTCTTTAGTCCAGCTTGTTGCAGCATCTTTCTTCAACATTTTGAAAATTGGTTCACAGATCACAGTTGATTGTGCTATGAAACGGCTAATGTAGTTGAGACTCATCACATCTTTCTTGTTCTTCGGAGGTGGAAAGTCCTGGATAGTTTTGACCTTTGACGGGTCCAATTCAATCCCTCGGCGGCTGACGATGAATCCTAGCAATTTTTTGATGGCGACTCCGAAGGCACACTTTACGGGATTCAATTTCAGATTGTATCTTCGAAGCAGATCGAAGAACTTCCTCAAGTCTGCTATATGATTTGTGCTTCTTCTGGATTTGATGATGACATCATCCACGTACACCTCTATTTCCTTGTGTATCATGTTGTGGAAAATAGTTTTCATAACTCTCATGTAAGTGGCTTCAGCATTGTTTAGGCCAAACGGCATCATTTTATAGCAGTACATCCCCATGGTGTGATAAAGGGTGTCTTTTCGACATCCTCTTCATCCATCCAGATCTGGATACCCCGCAAAGTAATTAACAAAAGACTAGAGTTCATGTTTGGCACAGATGTCGATCAGTATGTGTATATTAGGTGATGGGAAATCATCTTTGGGACTCGCTCTATTTAAATCCTAATAATCGACACACACTCTGACTTTCCCGTCTTTCTTCGGGACTGGCACGATGTTGGCCAACCAAGTCGAATACTCAACCACTCTGAGAACCTTGGCTTTGATTTGCTTAGTGACTTCCTCTTTTATTTTCAAACTCATGTCTGGCTTGAATTTTCTGTGTTTCTATTTTACAGGTGGACACATAGGATTGGTAGGTAGCTTGTGAGCCACTATGGATGTGCTCAAACCAGTTATATCATCGTAAGACCATGCAAAAATATCTTCATACTCTTTTAGGAACCAGACGTATTCTTCCTTCTCTGACGGTGATAGATGGATGCTTATACGTGTTTCCTTGACTGTTTCAGAGTGTCCTAAGTTAACTGTCTCAGTCTCGTCTAAATTAGACTTAGGCTTGTTTTCAAAGTTTTCCACTTCTCTGACAATTTCCTCAGATATTATATCATCCTCCAGATCCTCTGAATCACTATCCTTATGTTGCGTTGTCTCATTACATGTCAGATTCGTAGGTTCATCGGGATAGGTAATAATAATGATGTAGAGAGAAAATATAAAGAATAATAATAAATACTAAAAATAGTAATGCATTGATAAAAATCTTGAAAACGTCAAACAAGTACGGCTCGATGATTCGAGCAGTTATTTCAAAATAAAATACTGAAAATGTCCTAGATGCTCATAAAATTGCTTTTAAAAATAATTGATGCTAATTGCCAGGCTACCCAGGAACTCGACGGGACCGCGATGGTGCAGCAGTTCAGTTCTTGAGAACAGCTCCGTTCTCCACAGTTTGAATAGTAAGGTCTTCCTCCTCCTCCTCCTCCTCCTCAACTATCGCACTACAATCATTGTTTTCATCATCCAGAAACAGCTTCCTTATGCCAGCTAAAGCTTCATCTTCTTCAGACCCCCACATCATGTCAGCTTGATGAAATGTCTTTTGCAAATGTAGTACAGGTTGTTCCAACGGATAATAAGGACCACTCCATAGCGGCGACCAATCCTGGTACTCTTGCCAGGTGTATTCATACCCAAGCCCAAAAGTTTTACCATAACCCTTTAGCTGTACCAGTTTGGTGATCCCTTCGAGATTCTTGTCGAGACCCTTGCCAGGATCATACCATGTTCAAAGCAATATGCTTTCTATCTTGTTGCTCCACCATTTGTCTTTTTCAATTGCGTTGACGCGCTCAATGCAATGGTATGTTTCTCCACCCAGCTTCCTCCTATTCTCGAGGAATGGAATAGTCTGATTGGTATAGATGGGATTACTCCCGTATCCATGAATGATCACTTCCTAATAGTTCCATTCAAACTTCACAGCCTGATGTAGAGTAGAAGCTACAGCCCCAGTGTCATGTATCCAGGGTCGTCCCAATTGTAGATTGTAGGTAGCAGATATATCCAGCACTTGAAACTTAACATCAAACCAGATTGGGCCCGTCTGTAGGCTGAGGTTGATCTCTCCAATTGTGTCCCTCTGAGATCCATCAAATGCCTTTACGTTCGTATTTCCTGCTCGTATCTCGTGCAAGCCTTTACCAGCCTCTTCAGAGTAGTCAGTGGACATATGTTGAGACTCGAGCCCCCATCTATCGGGAGCCTGGCGATGAATTTGTCCTTAAATTTCACTGTGATATATAGTGCCCTGTTGTGACTTAGTCCTTCCAGTGGCAGCTCGTCTTCATTCAAAGTGATTTGTGGCTCTCCAATACATGCCTGACCATGTTGGCCATTTCCCTACTAGTGATGTTGGTGGGTACATAGGCTTCACTCAGCACCTTCATCAGGGCGTTCCTGTGTGTCTCGGAGTTTTGCAGCAGTGATAAAATCGATATCTAAGCAGGAGTTTTGTTCAAGTGGTCAACCACAGAGTATTCTCTCACTTGCACTTTTCTCCAAAGGTCGCCAGGGCCAGTTTCAGTGACAGGCGGCTTAGATGCAGCTTCCTTGCTTGTTCCTCCCAAGTGCTCGGGTGTATAAACCCTACCAGTTCTAGTCATGCCTTGTGCTGCACCTGTTTCTTCCATTTTCGCTTTTCCTTTCCTTCTTGCTTCCACAACATAATCCCATGGTATAGCATCAGACTTATAAGATGGCGTAGGTGCTACCATTACGATGAAGGGTGTGGTCACCTCGACTTCAAACGGTGTTGGTGCGACTACTTTAACCTCGATCAGTGCCTGGGTTTGTACCACGATAGGCGTGAGAGTGACTGGAGATGTTTTAGGATCGCGCCCCCCCTCCCGAATGAGTCCAATTGACCCCTCCGAATCCCATTCTTCATCGGTCTCTATCACATTTACTCCCTCACCTCTGTGATCTGGGAAAGGATTGTTACGAACATTGGGTGCAGTCTCCTTTGCCTTTCTGACTTTAGTGTTGATTAATGTTTGGATCTGTCCTTCAGAGAGCGACATTCATCAACGGTATGACCCTTCATGCCTGAGTGATAGGCATATGTTAATCCATTGAGAAGAGTTTTCCATAGTAACAACGGGAATGGGAGTGACGTAACCGGCAGTATGTCTTTAGATGCACTTTCAGATCACCGGTTCTGTCAAACATTTCGAACTTGGGAGGTTTGTAACCCTCCAGTAGTTCTACATCTGGTTGAATGCACAAGTCCTCATAATTCAAACCCTCAATGCCCTTGCCACCTTCGACACTCTGAACTCTGCAAGTGAGCTTCTTGAGTTCTTCCGCCATGTTCTTGATGAGCAGGTCCTTCTTGGTGGATTCCAGTATATATAGGGTTTGTAATGGGGTCTGGGGTAGAGTTTCCACATATATGGGATTGCTTTGGTGGACTCCGGGAATCTGGGCATAATGGTGGTCATTGGTTGAGTTTTGGGGATCAGTAGTAGGTTGCGGTGCATTTTGAGGAGTGTGGTAAGTGGTGGTTTGTGAATATTGAGCTGGATGGTGATGGTGTTGTTGAGCAGTAGGTACCAGTGGAGGGTTATGGTTCTAGGGAGGAGCGGTGTATTGATGTGGTGCGGGAGGGATTGGCGGTGGATTTTGGTTCTGTGTGTTTTGGGGAGGTGCCGGGTTTTGGGCGTTTGTGTTTTGTTGGTTGATATCACGGACATTTAGGGTGAGGGAAAGGTTTGCCATGTTCCTGACCTTCTCAAGTTCTCTTTGTAGCTCCAGTATTTTTCTGTTCCAGGCGTAAGACCAATTTAATCTGTGATGGAGTACTCCGATCATCTGAACTTTCAACATTTTCTGCATTGTCCTTTCTGATACCGCTTAAATCGTTCATTTTTCCTTTCCCTTTGCTTTTGCCTTTAGGATCACTTGGTGGAGAAGGAGGTGGAAGACCTCTAGATCTAGTGTGATATACGGATGATGCCAGTATGCACTAACCAACCTTGGGGAATAGGAATAATCAAAAGAAAGAAAATAAAAGGTAACCAAGTCAGTAAGGGATATTGAAGAATACTTGCAATATTGACATGCTTCGTAATAAATTCACTTCCTAATTTGGGGACGTCGTTGTGCCCGAGGTAGGCCTAAGCGACACATGGACTTGGAGAAAATTAATGCCAATAATTGTGTCATTTCATTAATGCGAAAATGAATCAAATCCTTACTAAAATGACAATAATAAGAAAGTTACTAATGGCATTTGCCTTATTACAATCGAAATTTAAAACTAAGCTAGAAAGCAGTAAAGAACATCATTTCCTAATCTACTTGGTCCTAGAAGGACCTTCCCCATGCTTGGCTCTTTTGACTCCATCGATCAGATTCCCCAAGTCGCGCATATCCAACAACAGGTAAGCCCTTGCTAGATGCCCCCCTTCATTGTCATCTGTGTTGTGACAGTCTGAAATCCTCTTTCTCAATTTTCCTTCAAGTCCCTGCAACCCTTGCTCTAGATATTCCAATCTCTTTGTTGATTTAGTAGCGATTTCCCTCCATTCATTGATTGCTTCTATATCCACTTTGTGTTGTTCCGGATGCCTAGCTTCAGACTCGAAGAACCCTCTTGCGTAACCTCCTGTACTTGACCTGTGCTTCAGCAGCGTCATCTATGATCCTGTTTTTCAGATTAATTCCCGGCTTTACGTCTCCTGCTATATCGTCCACTAGCCATGATGGGTAGAAGTACACATGACTGGCATGATACCTGTCTGGCTCAATAGTATCCTTTTCCACAATGACCTTCTGATTCCACATATTCTGTGCCTCAAACTTGAATGGAATAACGTCCCCTTTAAAATCTGCTTCGTATTGTACCATGTTGGAAACCCGAGGTATAACCTATTTTCTCCCCGCTTGTCTCATTACCCTTATAGGAGCATAAGGATAGATTCCCCTCAACCCGATCAGTACTAGATGAGTAGTCTCTCTTGACCTGATGATGAACTCACTACTAGAAACAAACATTCGAACATCCAATGTACCTGCTCGTCCGTCAAATTGCTGAAGAAACGCACCTAGCTCACAACATTTCCAGGTTTTGCAAACCTGTCTGGGATAAATGTCATTCTCTTTGGGTGATAGTAAGCTATTTAGTCATTCAATGGTCGACACAGAAGCTCTTGGCGTTATTCTCCTCTTCGAAAATGTTTAATAACCAAACTTGTAGTAATAGATTACAACCCTCGAAGTGCCCGAACCCCTGCTTGAACCGATCTAGAGCGAGGTACATTTCAGCCAAGATCATGGGGACAATAGTATAGGTTTGTCCCTCGATGCCTTCCATTAGGGTCCTGGCGACCATGGCTAGACGAGTGTGGATCCTTCCCCCTTCCATCGAAAATATCAGCAACCCCAAGAAGCAGACAATGAACACATAAACTTGACGGTGCGTCCAACCCAAGGAAGTAATGGCAAGTTCATCATGATGAAGGCGATATGACTTGCTGTACCCATAACGGTCATAAAGGAATTCAAATGGGATGTATGACTTCTTCAAACAAAGCAGCTCATCATTTTTCTTGATACCCAGCATTTTCAGAAAACCGCGAGGGGTGCGATTCTCTGGCACTAATAACCCTGGAATATCCCATGGAAGCTTAGCGAAACCTCCTATTTCCTCTAAGAGAGGAGTCATTTCTATGTCACTGAAGCGGAAGACGACCCTTTTCTCATCCCAAAACATAGTAGTAGCCTCAATCAATGCTCTATTCGGTCGGATGTCTAACAAGGACGGAAAATTACCAAGGACCCTTCTCACATGATTCTTGTCGCTAGGCACGAGATTTTTCCACCAATCAAGTAGCAAAGGTGGGATGTTTTGGATCATGCCGAACCTGGGGACTTCTTGCTTCATTTTATGCAAACAAATAAAGTTATCCCTTTTTCCCCTCCAGATTCAACTATTTACACACTAATGATCAACATAATGGCATATTTTCTCCAAGTAATGCAAATAACATGACGGTGTCCATTGGATTGTGGAAATTCCGTCAGACTTTGGACAAGGCTTATCTTAGCGGGATATCACGTTTACAACGTTCTAACACCCGTACTAGGTTTAACATGATGCATGTACATTTGATATTGGAGTAAGGTTTCTAGAATGGCCTAGACCGACACTCTCAAGCGGATAACTTGAAAGGAAAAGGCACGGGACCGTCGACTGCATCGCTGATCGACTAGTCTACCGCAATAAGCCTTTTCGATTTAAAAGGGTAATTTTGGAAGAGCGCGGACACTCATCAAGCGCCACTATGTTGATAATTGGCACGAGTGGAGTATGATGTGGAGCATGCTTTATGAAAAGATAATAACACATTGTCAAGTATTTGCATGATAAATATGTAAAAAGCGGTAAATATAGTATTAAGGTAGAACATGAAAAATATAAAAAGAAAGACAAAGGAAAAAGTTTGTTCGTGGAATATATGCGTAAATGTGATAAACAAACAATGGAGTAGGGACGGGAGCGGCATGACATAGCAATATTTAAACAAATGAAAAGTAGTTATAGCAAATAAGGGTGGATGGATAAAAGGATGTGCATGTTATAACAAATTTAAGCAAATAAAGGTGGAGAAGGGAAGGGAGGTGCATGTTATAACGGGTTTAAACAAGCAAAGGTGAACGGGAAAGGGATGTGCATGTAATAGCAGAATTTAGCAAATAAAGATGGAAAAGGAATGTGCGTTTCATAACAAAGAAAACTAATCCACATAAGCCAAGTTCATTATGGTAAGAGCCTAAGTGTAAATCCCCAGCAGAGTTGCCATGCTGTCGCGCCCCATTTTCTCGCGAAAACGGGCTTCGACGTGTGACAACTCTTTTAGAAGAGGTGTTAAAAGAGGAGAGTCGCCACCTAATGATTTTTGAGGTGCGTTAGGGCACCTATTTGCGAATAACTCTGTTTGACTAGTCTATGTCACCAAGGATCAGGTAAGGGCTCAAATTACCTCAAAGAGAAGGTGTTATATGAAAATTTATTCTACGACTAATTTATAGCACATAATCAACCAAAACACCATAAGTTTCTTGAGCAAAGAGCCAAGTCAGCTTGAGGCTAGTCTCGTTTATATTTTAGCTCAACTCGACTTAGCTTGGTTAAAATCAAAGCTTGACCAAACTCGGCTTGATTTGATCTAGGTTTGACTGGACTCAACTAAAGTTCGATAGAAGCTCAATTCTATTAAGCTCGGTCTCGGTTGATTCCCCTCGACTCAGCTCATTCGGCTCGCTTGAGTCATGTAATGATTAGTTTGAAACAAAAATTTATTCATCAAATTTAATTTCCATGTGGATTAGTGATATGTTTAAGGTAATAGTTAATAATTACTAGCAAATTTATAAAATTTGTACTTCTTAAATTTATTGGATGTAATTAAATTTTTAATACACATAGTTTCTTAAGACTACTTTATGGTGATGCAAAGTGTAATTAAATTTTTAAATTTAAGAATTTAAAACTTAATGAAATCTAATATTTGTAAGTTTTTTCAATTAATTCCTTCTTTATTTGGAATGCAATAATCAATTTATACTAGTAATTGCTTATATATTTCATAATCAATCAATTTATTATGAATTTAATTTTTTCCAATAGTATAGGACTAAGCATGGAAGCAACCGTTACTGTCACGACCCAAAACTACCTGATCGACACCCGGTATACTACCCAACTCGTATAAGAATACACATCTATATACCTTGTTGAAGCCATTTGAAAACACAATTATCTTAAATGATTAAGACCATATATGAAACATATATTTAAATCCACCATTTTCAATAATTGAAAACACATAAATGTGAGCACGTGATTTTTTCCCGACCAAAATACTCCTACAAATCACAAAATAGATTTTCTAGTTTATTTTAATTTTTATAGAATTTGTAGGAATATATTGGTAATTGTTGGTTGCATTTAGCTGCATATTATTTAAAATCATGAAAAATACAAAAATACATCATGCATTGCATTTCAGGTCTCAATTGCATTTAAAATATAAGCAGAAAATCACAAAAAATATTGGTTCGTTCTTGCACTTTGTTGTTAATTGCAAATTAGTAGTTTTTCTTTCATTAGTTTTAATTAATTAGTTATTTAATTGGTAAAATAGATAACTAAGTTATTTTCACAAAATATACTGATTTAGGACTTAATTTAGGCTTGATTAATATTTATTAGTAATTAAAATTGGAAATTAAAAAGAAAATCAAATCAATTTAAAAAGGGAAGAAAGAAAGGTTTGGTTTGGACCCGAAATTGGGCCAAAATCAATATTTCAGCCTAATGTTTTCGCCCCAATCCGCCCAGCCCAATCCCCATACCCGGTCCAGCACCCCCACTTAATAAAACGATGCCGTTTTGCGTCCTCCAATCCCAACCGTTGATCTTCGATGATCCAACGGCTGGGAACTGACCCTCACCTCCCTATATATATGTCCGAACCCTACCCCCAAACCCTAGAGTCCCTTCATTCTCCTTCTCCCTCACCTTAACCCTAACCCTAGCCGCCCTAATACTCTCTACCAAACGTCACCGGTGGGGGCCACCATAATTTCTCCAAATCCACATCCCATAATCCTCTCCTCCCCATCATCCTATAGCTCGTTTTGGTTTCCTTCAAAGTACCCTAGAACTCCCTATTTTTTAGATCCAAAAAAAGCCAGAAATGCCAAGTTCTTGTTTTCGATAATCTCCATTTATTTTAGCTTTTTTGAGTTAAAACTAATATTAGCTAACGATTCTTGTCAAGATCCGTTGATTAATATAAGTTTTAATTCATCTTGGAATCATCGAAATCCGGCCGAGCTTCAGGGATTCACTTCGAAATCGTTCTTTGCTCTCTCATTAGGTATTTTCTTGTCCTTCTTGCCTTATTTTGGTGTTTTGTTTGTTCTAAGAAAAAATTAAAAGAAGAAGCAGTGATTATTTTGAATGTTTGCCTCTGTTCAATTACTGTTTTTGATTAGGTTTTTCTTTTCTTTTGATTAATTAACAAGTTAATTTGTAACTCATTAGCATTAGTTTAATCATGTTTTGAAATTTCATCATATAATTTCAATGCTTGGTTTGCCCGTGTTGGGCTTCTGTGTGTCCCTGGCGTGGGCAATAGAAAGCCCACTTGTTTGGGCCTGAGCTTTGGGTCAGATGGCCTAGTTTGGTATTAGTGTGAGGAGTAAATACAGGGATATCGGGGGTTACTCTGGGCATTTAAACCTAATGAATATTTTCTATTAGAAAAAAGAAGTTTCTAGAGGATAAGGTGAGGTTTGTATGCAAAGAAATGAAGACAGCTCAGCTGTTTTTAGGGTCTAGGAGGTAAAATAACAAAGTTTGAAGGGTAAAAGGGGAATTAGGAAATCAGGTTAAGGTTGCACTAGAATTTCTTATAAAAAGATCCTTCTCATTCATGGAGGGGACGAAAAAAAAAGAGACCTGAAAATCTTCTAAAAAATCCAGCTTCCAGCTTTCGTGTTTTCTTTCTCTTTACAAAAGTTTGGAAGGGGTTTTCTTTGAATTTCTGGGTTCATGAGCTGACATTTTGCTGCTGATTCTACTGTTTCCTGCTATCTTCTACTGATCTTAGAGATATCCTTTCTCATTCTGTTTACCTGTTGTATCCAGGTACTCTTTGAACCATGAATGGCAAATGGAATGTGAACATGCTTGTATGGAAGATGTAGTCATGCTGAAATTAATGGAGTTGTTCATGTTAAACTTCAACCTTCATGTTCTTTTAAGCTATTCAGCTCTTTTTCTTTCTTTTCTTTTTTTTAGCTCTTACTTAAAAATGATAAGCCTGCTGTTTTATTCAATGGTTAGTTGGTTGTTCAATATCAAATGCTTAGTAGTTTATTTTATATACTGGATTTGCGTGAGAATTTAGTTCATTGAAGACAATGTATAAATAGCTCGTCCTTGTCTGCTCATCGAATTGGATATTGATTAATGTGTTGGTAATGATTCACGTGGGGGAAGTTGATGGATCTGTTCTGAGGTCCAAGTTTTGTGTACTCTTAGGAAAAGAAGCTCTATGATTTATTGCCTTAGCATTCATGTATAGTTAGTATGATCGCATTGACTTAATGGTAGCCATTGGATCTTTTAGTTCACAATTTTGTTCTAGTTTATCGCTATTGAATATTTGTGTTCCTTCATAACTCTTGTTACGGTTGAGGGAGTTGAAGGGCTCTTATGTTTGTGAAGTATTCTGTCATGTTATTGCTCTATTTTAGTTAAAAGTAGTTCGAAAATTTGGTAATGAATCACATTTCTCCCCTTTCCTTGTAGGTTGGTCTTTGGGGTTGAGAAATAAAATAACAGGAATGGGTTCAGAGAAATCTTAAAGTGGCTCTCATCATATTTTAATTCACTTTCTTTGCCTTATCTTATTTAATAGTTACTTTCTTTGGTCATTTGTTTGCTTCATGTATTCTGGCTATTTTGGTTGCTTGATTAGTTAATTCTCCATGCTTTGTTCACTTGGACAGTTGCTTTGCTGGAGTAGAGTTAAGTGATGGTTGGGCCGTGGGAATTGTGGGATGACCAAAGCCCATTAGTGGTTAATTGGTATGCATGTTTTATAATTGGGCTTGGTCAAATGTACGAAATTAGAAGCTTAAAAGGGAATGAGCTTGAAATTTAGTAAAAGTACTCCATAATCTCGGGCCCCTTCTTGCCTACAATCACCGCATTAAGAACTACACAACCCTGAACATTCGTTAGTTTGCTTTGGGCGCGTTATAATAAATCTTCATAGCTACGGATACGGTTCCCGTGACGTAGTTGTGATACGTAATTTCCAAATCCGGGTGTACATTTCATGTGACCCGACCACAATTTCTAAAAATTTTAATAAAATAAACATGTCGCGAACCCCGGGTGCATTTCATGTAGCGTGGTTTACGATGTGTTCCAAAACAAACAAGTGTACGACAATCGTAACTTGTTCCAGAAATAACTCCATAAATAATTAAAAGCGGTTAGAAAGTTAAAAATGCACAACAGGTTCAAAACCTGTATTAAATTAGATCATTAGGCCAATTAATAATAGTTGAGCGACCGTGTTAGAACCACGGAACCCGGAAATGCCTAGCACCTTCTCCCGGGTTAGCAGAATTTGCCCGGATTTCTGTGTTTCGCAGACTGTAAAACAGAGTCAAACTTCCTCGATTCGGGATTTTTAGCCAGTGACTTGGGACACCATAAATTATTCCAAGTGGCGACTCTGAATTTGAATAAACAATCCCGTTTCGATTATTGTCACTTTAAATTAGAAAAACTCCCCTATACCCTTTCGGGTGGAAAAAGGAGGTGTGACAGCTCTGGCGACTCTGCTGGGGACCCAGAATCTCTGGTTCAGGATTCAGAATTCGAGCTTAGAATAACTGTTATAGTTGGCTTTTATTTATTATCTGATTTCTAAATGTTTGAGCTTAATGTGCTAAATATCGTTTTTTACCGCTTTGATATTGCTTGAACTATATATAAACTATTACGAAATCCTCTTCTCTCTGAGTCTTCTAAATTATCTAGGAAGTGTGCACTTCGTGTAACTTCTTTTCTGTTAGAGTCATATCCCAATTTTAGAACGAGGTTCGGATAAGTTGCAAAGCCGGTGAAGCTTTTGTATTCCCCGTACGCTGCCCTCCCCCCCCCCTCCCGGCTCGAGTTGTCCGCTCGAGTAAGCCAGGTCTAGAACAACACACCCAGGTTTTAAACCTAGAATAACATAGACTCATGCCGGATCCCTAGTAGGAATGCTTATTTGAATCACATGCATTTGACTTTGGGGACTCAACACAGGGGTTGGGTCCGTCTAGGATAAGTGTACCCGAAATAAAAGACCATCCTGATGCATTTTACGTGCTACTTGTACACTTATTTGATTCGGATTACATGTTGACCGGCTTCTAGAATAAGGAAGAAAAGTCAAGAAAAATCAAATTGAGGTAGGAGAGAGGAAATTACCCGCCTTTGAAAAACCTGGTATCCAAAATATCCCGAAACTCTGTTGAAATTTTGAAAAACAAAAGAAGGGAAGTTATTTCAAAATGTTTCATATTTTTAGGTTGCGTCGAAACTGACCGAACTACGCGGGTTTGATTCTCACCGGATGTGGGATACGTAGGCAACCCTCGTCGGGTCCAGCCCCATTTTTGCAAAAATAACCAAAATATGAAGCGTTGTCATTTTTGTCATAAATAAAGTTAGGTGACGTCGTTTTTGTCTAAATAGCCAGAAATGTCTCGACGGGACGCCGGAAGACCGTTTTCACAAGAATAGCCACCTAGGATCCCTTTTCTAATTTTCGGCCACTTAGCGAACACAGTCCTAAAATCTTCCTCTCTGAAGTGCTTAAGATTTGCAAAGTTGGCCTTGAGCTTTTGAGTTACATTTTGTGGAAAAAAGACAAAAAATATAGTTTTTCCTTTGGTGTCAAATAAATCACACATTTTTAACCAGTCGCCTTAAATAAAAATATGCAGGATGAGCACTGTTGAAAGTATACCTTTTCAAGTCGTAGAGGAGATTCCACTGGGACTCCATATGTGGTGGAACGACCTGGGGGAGGTCAGCAGGGGTGATGTGATAAAGGTTTTAGGCGGGCTCACCGGTTTGTTGAAAATAAAACCATGGGTTGATATAATTGAAGCCTTGATACCGTTTTGGGACCCAGCCCACAATGTATTCCACTTCTCTGATTTTGAGTTGACCCCTACATTAGAAGAGATAGCAGGTTATGCTGGACTCGACGGGAGCCTCAGGCATCGATATCTAGTAGCACCAAGAGCTGTGACCCCTCATAAGTTTTTGGACCTTCTGAGTATTAGCCGGCAAGTTAAAGATGAAGATTTGGCCAGAGGATTCTGCACATTCTACTTCTTATACCACCGCTATGGAGACCCCCATGGATTTGAAGCTCCGGACACTGGTTTGAGTCATAACGGAAATAAAAACAAATGGGAAGCACGCCGAGGTTTGGCTTTCGTAGTGGCATTTTTAGGCATTCTTATATGCCCAAGGAGTGACGGAAATATAGAATTAGGGCATGTAGGAATGGCCGATTTCATGATCAAGAATGCTAATGGCACTATCATACCGATGATTCTCGCAGAAATTTATCGGGCTTTAACCGCTTGTCGAGCTGGGGCAAAGTTTTTTGAGGGTTGCAACTTGCTTTTGCAAATATGGATGGTGGAACATCTTTGCCATCGTCCGGGGTACATGAACTATGGTCTGACTGGTCTCAATTGCATTGAAGAACACGAAAACCGGGTAGATGGTCATGAGTTTCCAGAAGGTACAGAAGCATGGTTTGCATATTTGGGTTCCTTGACTGCAAGAAAAATTGTGTGGACTTTCAATTGGCTCCCGGTCACTGAAGTTATTTATATGTTGGCCGGAGTGTGTTTCCTTTTATTAATGGGTCTTCGGAGTATTCAGCCTTATGTTCCACACAGGGTTCTACGCCAGCTGGGCAGGTACCAGACTGTCCCTCATGGTGAAGATTTGAGTCGACAAGCTATTGAACTATGTCCAAAAGCTGCATCCCGGAAGAAAAGGTTCACCGAATTTGTTACCAATGTAGGTTTCTGGAGCCACAGACTCGAGTACGGGATTTGTCCAGGGGTGAAGTAGAGCCTAGATACATGGCCTGGTATGGTAAAAGGGTTCGAGTCCATCAAGAGCCAGAACGGCCCGCCAAGAGGCCCCACGTGCAACTGTTCACTGATGAAGCGCAGGAGCAATGGAATTGGTTAGCTAAGGAGAAAGGCTACAAAACTACCATAAGCAAATTAGAAGGGCAAATCAGAGACATTAAATTTGATAGTGGTTTGTAGGCCGTTGCGGACGAGGGGGAAAAGAAAAGGTTGGCCCGAGAAAATAAAGCCCTCCGAGCTCAGATCCAGAAGATAAAAATAGCAGCTGAAAACCCGGCCAGAGGAGATATTTAGGAAGGTAAAGAGCTTGGAGCAGTCGCTGAGAAATATGCAAGGTTTAGGAGGCCAAGTGAGTGTGGCATATAAGGATACGTGCTTGTTTCCCGATGTTCAGCTACTTGCCGGATTCAAAATGCCTAAGTTTGACTTGTACGACGGGCATGGAGACGTCGTGGCCCACTTAAGAGGATTTTGCAGCAAAATGAGGGGTGCTGGTGGGAAAGATGAATTGTTGATGGCATATTTTAGTCAAAGTTTGAGTGGTGCAGCCTTGGAATGGTACACCCGCCAAGACAACAGCAGGTGGTACACTTGGGATGACTTTGGCTCAGGATTTTGCTCGGCATTTCCAGTACAACGTAGAAATTATCCCAGATCGCCTATCCTTGACTAAGATAGAGAAAAAGCCCAGTGAGAGCTTCAGGGAGTATGGTTTCCGGTGGAGAGAACAGGTGGCACGAGTCAACCCTCCAATGGAGGAAGATGAAATGGTGGAGTACTTTCTTCAGGCCTTGGAGCCTACTTACTTTGGTCATCTGATCTCGGCCACAGGTAAGTCTTTCAATAAAGTGGTAAAAATGGAAGGAATGGTAGAGGAAGGGCTCAAATCAAGCAAGATCATGAGTTACTCTGCCATCAAAGCAACCACACAAGCGATCCAGAATGGCACCAGGGGCATGTTAGGGAAAAAGAAGAAAGAAGATGTTGCTATGGTCGTCTCAGGATTGTGGCATGGCCCAAGGGGTTCACCTCACCATTACACCCAGCCTCGACCCCAACCTCAAACCTACACCCAACACTACTTCCACCGCAAGACCCTCAATATTCAGTCAGACCACCCCAATACCACGTTAACCACGCACAATCATATGCTCAACCCCCCTTCATACCCGCAATGGTGTGCCCCAGCTCCACAAAACCCTTATCCACCTCCACAAACATACCAAAACCCTACTGGTCCAAGCTTTCGACCCAGGCCGGAGTATAGAAAGAAAAGGCAGCAGCGGAAGCAAACTTTCACCCCGCTTGGGGAGTCTTATGCCAGTTTGTTTAAAATATTGAGGCAGTTAAGATGTTTTGAGGCTGATTGAGTCAAAATTACTAAATCCCCCTCCGAAGAACCTGGATTATTCCCTCAGATGTGCATATTATTCTGATGCTCCGGGGCACGACACAGAAAAGTGTTGGCATTTGAAGAGCGCCATCAAGAGCTTATCGATACAAACCAAATTATGGTCCAAAGCTCGAAAACGCCAAAAATCAACCAAAATCCATTGCCAGCCCATGCCGAAACGCACATGATTGAGATAGTGCATAAGGATGGGGAGCCCATGAAGCCTTCAAAGTCTGTCATGATGATCCGTGCCAGTGAAAGTAATTCAGTCAAAGCTCCAGTTGTTACAAAAGCAACATCTTCAATAGCTGAAGGGCTGACAAACAAGCTAAGCACGCCCAATGTTAAGCCGCATGTGGTAGTCGTGAAGGGGTTCCCAGATGATGTTGAATCAAAGCAAGGAAAGCCGAAAGTGGTCGTGCCGGGGGTAGCAAGTAAGCCTTTCATAATCATGGAAGGGGCTCGCATTGCCCCTGTATTATTAAAAATGTGACCCAGCTGCCGGTAGATAACACCAAGGCTGTTCCATGGAATTACAAGCAAGTGATAGTAACTAATAAAGGGAAAGAAGTGGAAGAGGAAGTTAATGAAACCCGGGGGTTGACTCGTTCGGGGAGATGCTTTACCCCAGAGGAATTAAGGAAAGCTAAGTCACTCAAAGATAACCCAATCCTGGTAAAGAAGCCAGTTACCGAAGAGGAGGCGGAAGAATTCTTAAGGAAAATGAAGGTGCAGGACTACTCTATCATGGAACAGTTAAGGAAGACACCTGCTCAGATTTCTCTTCTATCATTGTTGATACATTCAGACGAGCACTGTCGGGCCCTCATAAAGATTTTGAATGAGGCTCATGTCCCTAATAAGATCATGGTGAACCATTTGGAGAAAATTGGCAACAAGATATTCGAGGCAAATAGGATCACTTTCTCGGATGACGAGCTTCCCTTGGAGGGTACAGAACACAATTGAGCTCTTTATCTCACAGTGAAATGCGAAGATTCTGTGGTCTCAAGGGTACTAGTTGACAATGGTTCTAGTGAAAATATTTGCCCCCTCTCCACTCTGCAAAAGTTGAAATTTTGATACTGAAAGGATTTACAAGAACAGTATATGTGTTCGAGGTTTTGACGGAGGGGGAAAAGTATCTATTGGCGATATCGTGCTCGAACTGACAATAGGACCCATTGAGTTTGCTATGGAGTTCCAGGTACTAGATGTGGCCGTCTCCTACAATTTGCTGCTGGGCAGGCCTTGGATACATGTTGCCAAAGCAGTTCCGTCTTCCCTGCACCAAATGAAAAAGTTCGAGTGGGACAGACAGGAAATCGTCGTGCATGGTAACGAGAATTTATGTGCTTACAATGATACATCCGCCCCGTTTATTGAAGCTGAAGATGATAAAGGGCCTTGGGTCTACCAAGCTTTCGAAACAGTGTTAGTTGAGAAGGTTCTGGAGGGGGAATGCATTCCAGGTCCGAAGCTAGCCTCTGCATCCGTCATGGTAGCAATTGAAATGCAAAGAATGGTTTTGTGCCGGGAAAAGGTCCGGGCGCATCTTTACAAGGTATCGTGCAACCAGTGTCTCTACATGAAAATCTGGGTACGTTTGGTCTGGGATTCGAGCCCACAGGGGAAGAAGTAAAGAGGGCTAAGAGGTTGAAAAAGAAGGCATGGTCACTCCCTAAGCCTATCCCACTCCTCTCCAGGTCCTTTGTCAAGCCAGGGGTCGTAAAGCGCCCAGTGTCAGCAGTCCCAAAGCCTGTGCGTCAACTTTGATGAAGAGCTGATTGAAAGGTTCCAGAGTCTTTTTGATGAGGTGAACATGGTGGAAATTGGGGAAGGTTCCAGCAAAGTAGATGTGCAGTTTATTGGGCCAAAAGTAAAGCTTAACAATTAGAAGGCTACTCCTCTCCCTACTCGGAAGGAGTTTTGGTAGTTTGCTTTGTTTTCCTTTCTGTTATCTGGATTATTCTAGAGTTGTAATCCAGATTTTTATTTTTCACTTGTTTTGATGTACAAACCCTTCTATCCTTTATTTTCAATGAAATGCAATTTCCCTTTTTTCCATTACTCCTCATAGTGTGTCATTTTTGTCTTTCTTTGTACAGTTCTTTTTATGCTGGTTTCAATGACATGACATGCATGAGGGATTTTCAGCCAAGTCTTAAAACCCAATCTAACTCTAAAATAATAATCCAAGAAGTAGAGTGTGATGATGAAACAGAATATGATGAAGAAGCGGCATTTGAGGAAATTAGTAAAGAACTAAATCATTTTGAAGAGAAACCCAAGCCTAATTTGAATGAAACTGAAGCAATCAATTTAGGATATCCAGATAATATCAGGGAAACCAAGATAAGTGTACACCTGGAACCACAAATCAAGGAAGAAATAATCAAAGCACTGTTTGAACATAAAGATATTTTTGCATGGTCGTATGATGACATGCCGGGTTAAAGTACTGACTTGGTAGTTCACAAATTGCCAACTGATCCGGCATTCCCTCCTGTCAAGCAGAAGTTAAGGAGGTTCAAAACTGACATGAGTGTGAAGATCAAGGAAGAAATCACAAAACAGTTGGATGCAAAGGTCATTCGGATTACTCGATATCCCACTTGGTTAGCTAATGTTGTGCCAGTACCAAAGAAGGATGGTAATACCAGGGTGTGCGTTGATTACCGCGATCTCAACAGAGCAAGTCCAAAAGATAACTTCCCATTGCCAAATATCCACATCTTGATTGATAACTGTGCCAAGCATGAGATCGGGTCTTTTGTGGATTTCTATGCAGGATATCACTAGATTTTGATGGATGAGGAAGATGCCGAAAAGACAGCGTTCATCACACCATGGGGAACATATTGCTATCGGGTAATGCCATTTGGTTTGAAAAACGTTGGGGCAACTTACATGAGGACAATGGCTGCCGTATTTCATGACATGATACACAAGGAGATTGAGGTCTATGTAGATGATGTGATCATAAAGTCAAGAAAGCAGTCCGACCATGTCAGGGACTTGAGAAAGTTTTTCAGAGGCTCCGCAGGTACAACCTTAAGCTCAACCCTGCAAAATGTGCATTTGGTGTTCCGTCTGGGAAACTGTTGGGGTTCATAGTCAGTCGGCGAGGTATTGAGTTAGACCCATCAAAGATCAAAGCTATCCAATAATTGCCACCGCCAAGGAATAAGACTGAGGTGATGAGTTTGCTCGGGCGGTTAAACTACATCAGCAGGTTTATCGCTCAACCCACGATAATTTGTGAGCCCATCTTTAAGTTGCTAAAGAAGGATACCGCAATCAAATGGACTGACGAGTGTTAGGAGGCATTTTATAAGATCAAGGGGTACCTGTCAAACCCACATGTGTTGGTCCCGCCAGAGCTTGGGAGACCTTTAATTCTCTATTTGACGGTCCTGGATAATTTGTTCGGTTGTGTATTGGGTCAACACGACATCACTGGCAAGAAGGAGCAAGCCATTTATTATCTCAGCAAGAAGTTCACTTCCTATGAAGTCAAGTATACTCTCCTTGAAAGGACATGTTGCGCCCTGACTTGGGTGGCACAAAAGTTGAAGCATTATCTGTCGTCCTACACTACTTACCTCATTTCTCGCATGGATCCTCTAAAGTATATCTTTCAGAAGCCTATGCCCACAGGAAGACTTGCAAAGTGGCAGATTTTACTAACAGAGTTTGACATCATCTATGTGACTCGGATCGCGATGAAAGCCCAAGCTTTGGCCGATCATTTGGCCGAAAACCTGGTGGATGAAGAGTATGAGCCATTGAGGACTTATTTTCCTGATAAAGAGATGATGCCTATTGACAAGGTTGAGAAGGATAAAAAGCCAGGTTGGAAACTTATCTTTGATGGAGCCGCTAACATGAAAGGTGTCGGAATAGGGGTTGTGCTCATTTCTAAAATAGGGCATCACTACCCTGTTACAGCGCAACTTCGTTTCTATTGTACCAACAACATGGCTGAGTACGAGGCGTGCATTTTGGGTTTGAGGTTAGCTGTAGACATGGGAGTTCAGGAAGTATTAGTTTTGGGAGATTCGGATTTATTGGTGCACCAGATTCAGGGAGAATGGGAGACTCGTGATTTGAAGCTCATACCGTATCGACAATGTTTGCATGATCTTTGTCAACGATTCAGATCAGTAGAGTTCAGGCATATTCCTAGGGTCTATAATGAGGTTGCTGACGCCTTGGCTACTCTGGTGTCAATGTTACACCATCCGGATAAGGCTTATGTCGACCCTCTGCATATTGTAATGTGATTGAGGAGGAACTCGATGGTGAACCTTGGTTCCATGATATCCGGGAATACATCAAGATGGGGGTGTATCCGGTACAAGCCACAAGTGATCAAAAGAGAACAATTCGACGCCTGGCTAGTGGGTTTTTCTTGAGCGGGGTAATCTTGTACAAGAGAACTCCAGATCTTTGATTGCTAAGGTGCATAGATGCCACGCAAGCTTCGACCATCATGGCCGAAGTGCATTCCAGAGTTTGCGGGCCGCATATGAGCGGATATGTTTTTGCAAAGAAAATTCTGCGAGCAGGTTATTACTGGCTCACCATGGAACGAGATTGTATCAGCTTTGTACGCAAATGTCATCAATGCCAGGTACACGGTGATCTGCTTCATTCTTCGCTTTCTGAGTTGCATACAATGTCCGCACCTTGGCCCTTTGTTGCTTGGGGCATGGATGTCATTGGACCAATTGAGCCAGCAGCATCGAACGGGCATATGTTTATTCTGGTGGCCATTGATTATTTCACCAAGTGGGTTGGAGCTGTAACTTTCAAATCTGTGACCAAGAAGGCAGTGGTGGATTTTGTTCATTCAAATCTCATTTGCCGGTTCAGAATCCCCAAGGTAATCATCACAGACAATGCTGCTAATCTCAACAGCCATCTGATGAAAGAGGTATGCCAACAGTTCAAGATTATGCATCGAAATTCCACTCCGTATCGCCCCAAGGCAAATGGAGCTGTTGAGGCGGCCAACAAGAACATAAAGAAGATACTCCGAAAGATGGTGCAAGGTTCTAGGCAATGGCATGAAAAGTTGCCTTTTGCTTTGCTAGGTTATCGCACTACTGTTCGCACTTTAGTAGGTGCAACTCCTTATTTGCTGGTATATGGGACTGAAGCAGTTATACCCGCGGAAGTCGAGATTCCGTCCCTTTGAATTGTTGTTGAAGCTGAAATTGATGATGATGAGTAGGTCAAAACCCGATTGGAGCAGTTAAGTTTGATTGATGAGAAAAGACTGGCGGCAGTATGTCATGGTCAATTGTATCAGAAGAGAATGGCAAGAGCATACAACAAGAAGGTGCGTCCCCGGAAATTTTAAGTGGGTCAACAAGTATTGAAACGCATCCTTCCACATCAAGCTGAAGCTAAAGGAAAGTTCGCCCCAAACTGGCAGGGGCCGTTCATTGTAACGAGAGTGTTGCCCAATGGTGCTTTGTATTTAACAGATATAGAAGGCAAATGTGTAGATATGGTTGTCAATTCTGATGCAGTCAAGAGATATTATGTATGATTTCTTTGGTTTGTCTTCAATTGCGTTATTTGTATTTGGCATGTTTCAAAGATTGGAATGACGAAGGCATTTTATTCTGCTATCTAAACACTTTTATCCTTTGTTACCCCTTTTGAGCCTTATTTATTTTCTTTCATACCCCTCTTTTGTAATCGGAAGTAGAGTTTAAGAATAGAGAAAAAGAAAAAAAAGAAAAAAAAAGAGAAAAAGCAAAAAAAAAAAAGTAAAAGTAAAGCAAAAGAAAGAAAAAAAAGAAAGCAAAAGAAAAAGTAACAAAAACAAAGCAACTCTTATGTCTTGAACTACGTTCGACCTGATTCCTTTTAAGAATACGTAGGCAGCCCTAAGGTTCGGTCCCATCAAAATAAAAATCCAAAATTCCCCAAACTCAAAGAAACTGGGGCAGAAGTTGTGGTGTTGCGAAAGATCTGATTCCAAAAATTTTAATTTTGAACCCTGTTATTTAAAACTGCTTTTGAGCTTGCATGCCGCCTTTTCTTTCTAACCCCGTCCAGAAGCCTACACTACGGTCCAAAGAAAGACCTTCCGTTCAATCTTTGAAAAATGCTAAGTCAAGCAAGCTAGAGGTATGATTCACATCATGGGTAACACTTTTGTTCATGGGCACAAGGAAAAATGAATAAATGAGAGTCTTATTGGTGAAAACCCTCACGGGCACCGTAACGCGATGGAAAGCGGAGAGAAAACTAAAATGAGAGAGTCTTAATGGTGAAAACCCTCGCGGGCACCGTAAGGCGACGCTGAGTTGAGAGATGAACAAATGAGAGAGGTTTGCTGGTGAAAACCCTTCAAGGCACTATAAGCCGAATGAGGTTTGTGACTTTGCAGAGAGATTGGATTATGGGAATCCCGATCGTAAAGTATGAAGACGGGGCATGAACCGAAATGTGATTGGGTGAATGGACTGGGCTGATTAATCCGAAATGCATGTCATGATCATTGGTGCCAGCTGCTTCACTCAGATAAGTCTCTTTTCCATTCTTCCTCAAATAGTCATCTTGGTTCAAAATTTTCTTCTTTATTCCTAATTCTCGAAATCACTTCGTTTCATTTTTCTTTTGGGTCTACTTCTCTAAGTCTTTCTCAATGGTAGCCTTGTTAAGCAAGCAAGAAAGGATTTCAAAGTCCATTACCAACTTTCGATTGCACAAAGCAAAAGTCCGGCCAAAGCACATCACAAATGGCATGATTCAGAATAAGCAATAAAGTTTTAATGGGAGTTCAAGCGGTCAAGTGGCTCGTGAATTTTGAGGAAGTATAACGGTTCAAAATTGGCAAGATAGAGTTGTTAAATAACAGGCTGAGTGTAAGCTACTCGGGTCATTCAGGGTTTTGTGGTTGAGGTTCGATCAGAAGGTCAAATAATTCTTTGCTAGCTAAAGCAGCTAATCGGAACAAAGCATGGCAGTGGAAAGGCCGCCACCTTTAGCAAGAATGCCGCAAACTAACCACCACATTTTCAAACTGATAATATTTTCTTTGATTGAAACAGGGGCAAGAAATTTTGTTTGTTCTGCAGGAACCCTCCATGAGGAAAGCATGTGCCAGATAGGTTCAGCCGTAAGTTTTCAGGACCCTCCTGGACAATGGGATTTAGTTTTCAAATTGTCAGGACCCTCCTGGATAATGGGATACAGTTAAGTTGTCAAGACCTTCCTGGATAATGGGATTTAGTTTTCAAATTGTCACGGCCCTCCTGGATAATGGGATACAGTTTCAAGTTTTTAGGACCCTCCTAGATAATGGGATTTAGTTTAAATTTTCAGGACCCGCCTGGATAATGGGATTTAGTTCAAGTTTTCAGGACCCTCCTGGATAACGGAGATGTAGTTTAAGCTGTCAGGACCAGCCTGGATAATGGGATTTAGTTTTAAATTTTCAGGACCCTTCTGGATAATGGAATTTAGTTTCAAGTTTTCAGGACCCTCCTGGATAATGGGATTTAGTTTAAATTTTCAGGACCCGCATAGATAATGGGATTTAGTTCAAGTTTTCAGGACCCTCCTGGATAATGGAGATGTAGTTTAAGATGTCAGGACCTGCCTGGATAATGGGATTTAGTTTTAAATTTTCAGGACCCTCCTGGATAATGGAATTTAGTTTCAAGTTTACAGGACCATCCTGGATAATGAGATTTAGTTTAAGTTGTCAGAACCCTCCTGGATAATGGGATTTAATTTCAAGTTGTCAGGACCCTCCTGGATAATGGGATTTAGCCTTCAAATTGTCAGGACGCGCCTGGATAATCGGATTTAATTCAAGTTTTCAGGACCCTCCTGGATAATGGAGATGTAGTTTAAGCTGTCAGGACCCACCTGGATAGTGGGATTTACTGTCAAGTTTTCAGGACCCTCCTGGATAATGGGATTTAGTTTTAAGTTTTCAGGACCCTCCTGGATAATGGGATTTAGTTTTAAGTTTTCAGGACCCTCCTAGATAACGGGATGTAATTAAGTTGTCAAGACCCTCCTGGATAATGGGATATAGTTTCAAATTTTCAGGGCCCTCCTGGATAATCGGATAAAGTTTCAAGTTGTCAGGACCCTCCTGGATAATGGGATTTAGTTTTTAAATTCTGTGAGATCTTTTGGTTAACAGGATCCGATTAACACTTACAAAGGTTCCCGGTACCAAATTGGGGCAGAAAAGTTTCTTTTATTTTATTTGTTTTGTCATAGTAGCAGGCACCCACCTGGAGAATGAGGGAGTTCATTTCAAGTATTAGGTCAAGTAGCAGGCACCCACCTGGAGAACAAGGGAAGTCATTTCAGGTATTAGGTCAAGTAGCAGGTACCCACCCGGACAAGGGAATTCATTTCAGAGTTAAGATCAGAGTCCAAGACAACAGCAGGAACCCGCCTGAAGAATGGGATCAATTCAAGTTAGAAATAACAGAAGCTTTCCTCGAGAGCACGAGTCAACAGTTCAAGATGCACGGCAGAACTGCAGAAGTTTCAAGATCAAGTTTGAAGACATATAGATAGGAATCTTGTAACTCATAGCTAATAGACTTGCCTAGCTTCTTTTCATTTTGGTTTTGGTGTAATGAGGAGTTCAGCAAGCAGTAACAACAACAGCAGCAGTGAAATCACAACTTCTTGGTAGTCCCAGCTACCAAAACTTTTAGAACTACACTAACCTGATTCCTTTATAGCCAAGGATATGTAGGCAACCTCGGAATCAAGGTTCGGTCAAACTTTTCAAAATGCTTCCCATGGAGTATCTAAACGGGCAAAAATCGCTCGTATTCGCTCACTTTATCTTTGCTCGAAAACTCTTCGTGTTTCCGAGCAAAGAGGGGCAGCTGTGAGCACGTGATTTTTGCCCGACCAAAATACTCCTACAAATCACAAAATAGATTTTCTAGTTTATTTTAATTTTTATAGAATTTTTAGGAATATATTGGTAATTGTTGGGTGCATTTAGCTGTATATTATTTAAAATCATGAAAAATACAAAAATACATCATGCATTGCATTTCAGGTCTCAATTGCATTTAAAATATAAGTAGAAAATCACAAAAAATATTGGTTCATTCTTGCACTTTGTTGTTAATTGCAAATTAGTAGTTTTTCTTTCATTAGTTTTAATTAATTAGTTATTTAATTGGCAAAATAGATAACTAAGTTATTTTCACAAAATATACTGATTTAGGACTTATTTTCACAAAATATACTGATTTAGGACTTAATTTAGGCTTAATTAATGCTTATTAATAATTAAAATTGGAAATTAAAAAGAAAATCAAATCAATTTAAAAAGGGAAGAAAGAAAGGTTTGGTTTGGACCCGAAATTGGGCCAAAATCAATCTTTCAGCGCAATGTTTTCGCCCCAAATCTGGCCAGCCCAACCCCATACCCGGTCCACCCCCCCACTTAATAAAACGATGTCGTTTTGCGTCCTCCAATCCCAACGGTTGATCTTCGATGATCCAACGGCTGGGAACTGACCCTCACCTCCCCATATATATGTCCGAACCCTGCCCCCAAACCCTAGAGACCCTTCATTCTCCTTCTCCCTCACCTTAACCCTAACCCTAGCCGCCCTAATACTCTCTACCGAACCTCACCGGCGGCGGCCACCATAATTCCTGCAAACCCACCCAAATCCACATCCCATAATCCTCTCCTCCTCATCATCCTATAGCTCGTTTTGGTTTCCTTCAACAACTCCCTATTTTTCAGATCCAAAAATGGCCAGAAACGCCAAGTTCTTGTTTTCGATAATCTCCATTGATTTTTGCCTTTTTGAGTTAAAACTAATATTAACTAATGGTTCTTGTCAAGATCCGTTGATTAATATAAGTTTTAATTCATCTTGGAACCATTGAAATCCGGTTGAGCTTTAGGGATTCTCTTCGAAATCGTTCTTTGCTCTGTCATTGGGTATTTTCTTGTCCTTCTTGCATTATTTTGGTGTTTTGTTTGTTCTAAGAAAAAATTAAAAGAAGAAGCAGTGATTATTTTGATGGTTTGCCTCTGTTCAATTACTGTTTTTGATTAGGTTTTTCTTTTCTTTTGATTAATTAACAAGTTAGTTTGTAGTTCATTAGCATTAGTTCAATCATATTTTTAGATTTCATCATATAATTTCAATGCTTGGTTTGCCCGTGTTGGGCTTCTGTATATCCCTGGCGTGGGCAGTAGAAAGCCCACTTGTTTGGGCCTGAGCTTTGGGTCGGATAGCCCAGTTTGGTATTAGTGTGGGGAGTAAATACAGGGGTATCAGGGTTACTTTGGGAATTTAATCCAAAAGAATATTTTCTGTTAGAAAAAAGAAGTTTCTAGAGGATAAGGTGAGGTTTGTATGCAAAGAAATGAAGACAATTCAGCTGTTTTTAGGGTAGAGGTAAAATAACAAAGTTTGAAGGGTAAAAAGGGAATTAGGAAATCAGGTTAGGGTTGCCCTAGAATTTCCTATAAAAAGGTCCTTCTCATTCATGGAGGGGACGGAAAAAAAAAGAGACCTAAAAATCTTCTGAAAAATCCAACTTCCAGCTTTCCTATTTTCAATCTCTTTACAAAAGTTTGGAAGGGGTTTTCTTTGAATTTCTGGGTTCATGAGCTGACATTTTGCTGCTGATTCTACTGTTTCCTGCTATCTTCTACTGATCTTTGAGATGCCCTTTCTCACTCTGTTTACCTACTGTATTCAGGTACTCTTTGAACCATGAATGGCAAATGGAATGTGAACATGCTTGTATGGAAGATGTATTCATGCTGAAATTAATGGAGTTGTTCATGTTAAACTTCAACCTTCATGTTCTTTTAAGCTATTCAGCTCTTTTTCTTTCTTTTCTTTTTTTAGCTCTTACTTAAAAATGATAAGCCTGCTGTTTTATTCAATGGTTAGTTGGTTGTTCAATATCGAATGCTTAGTAGTTTATTTTATGTACTGGATTTGCGTGAGAATTTAGTTCATTGAAGACAATATATAAACAACTCGTCCTTGTCTGCTCATCGAATTGGATATTGATTAATGTGTTGGTAATGATTCATGTGGGGGAAGTTGATGGATCTGTTCTGAGGTCCAAGTTTTGTGTACTCTTAGGAAAAGAAGCTCTATGTTCAATCACTAAATCGGCTCTAATATTTGTTGCCTTAGCATTCATGTATAGTTAGTATGATCGAATTGACTTAATGGTAGCTATTGGATCTTTTAGTTCATAATTTTGTTCTAGTTTATAGCTATTGAATATTTCTGTTCCTTCATAACTCTTCTTACAGTTGAGGGAGTTGAAGGGCTCTTATGTTTTTGAAGTATTCTGTCATGTTATTGCTCTATTTTAGTCGAAAGTAGTTTGAAAATTTGGTAATGAATCACATTCCTCCCCTTTCCTTGTAGCTTGGTCTTTGGGGTTGAGAAATAAAATAACAGGAATGGGTTTAGAGAAATCTTAAAGTGGCTCTCATCATGTTTTAATTCACTTTCTTTGCCTTATCTTATTTAATAGTTACTTTCTTTCGTCATTTGTTTGCTTCATGTATTCTGGCTATTTTGTTTGCTTGATTAGTTAATTCTCCATGTTTTGTTCACTTGGATAGTTGCTTTGATGGAGTAGAGTTAAGTGATGGTTGGGCCGTGAGAATTGTGGGAAGACCAAAGCCCATTAGTGGTTAATTGGTATGCATATTTTAGAATTCGGCTTGGTCAAATGTATAAAATTAGAAGCTTAAAAGGGAATGAGCTTGAAATTTAGTAAAAGTACTCTATAATCTCGGGCCCCTCCAAATCCAGGTGTACATTTCATGTCATCCGACCACAATTTCTAACAATTTTAATAAAATAAACAAGTCGCGAACCAGGGTGCATTTCATGTAGCGTGGTTTACGATGTGTTCCAAAACAAACAAGTGTACGATAATCGTATTTTATTTCAGAAATAATTCCATAAATAATTAAAAGCGGTTAGAAAGTTAAAAATGCACAATAGGTTCTAAACCTGTATTAAATTTGATAATTAGGCCAATTAATAATAATTGAGCGACCGTGTTAGAACCACAGAACCCGGGAACGCCTAACACCTTCTCCCGGGTTAACAGAATTCCTTACCCGGATTTCTGTGTTTCGCGGACTCTAAAACAGAGTCAAACTTCCTCGATTCGGGATTTTTAGCCGATGACTTGGGAAACCATAAATTATCCCAAGTGGCGACTCTGAATTTGAATAAACAATCCCGTTTTGATTCTTGTCACTTTAAATTGGAAAAAACTCCCCTATACCCTTTCGGGTGGAAAAAGGAGGTGTGACAGTAAAGATAACAATATTACTTTTAAGCATGCAATATGAATAACTCTCAGTTACAATCCAAAATAATGGTAACCGTCTGTGAAATCTCTATGACACAATAATAGAATAAATACTTGAGACAAACCCCAATTAGCAGAAAGTAAGATCAACACGACAGGTACCACGAAATAGAAGTGGTGCCTCACTATATACCTTTGAAAGAGAGTCATCCTAGCCTCATTCGCTCATCGCATGCTACATTTCATCTTGAAAACATGTAAAGAAATCGAGGCTCTGGAGAGGGGCCCCTAAGGGCTGAGTGTCATATACTCTTTCTAAGTGTCATATACTCTTTCTAACTCGAGTTCCCGGGACAAGCTTTACAAAACATATACAATCAACATTTTATATAAAGTGATAAACTAGGACACCAGTACATATCCTTATCATTTTGAATGAAAAGACTAGTAAAATGCAAATCATCATACAAACTTTTAAAATATTTATATTAATCCATGATCCTAATAAAAATCATGCAAAACTATTTAAACTATACATAATAAAATAATCTTTTATCTTTCAATGGGAGTAAAAATAATCTTTTATCTTTCAATGGGAGTACTATACCATCATCGACACAAGAAGGTCAACTAGATTATGTACCTAGCAGTGGCAAGTATCATATACCCTACTTGCTCAGGTCGTCTCATCGCAGTGCCGTTCAAATCGACTCAGCTATGCTAGTAATAGCACAAAATAGCACCCTCTCAAGGAGGATAATCTGTCGTAGTCTATATCACAAAGTGACCATATATGCCTACACCGGCACGTGTAGTTTCATAACGACAAACACGATATAATCGAAGCCAATCTCGGTGAACGCAAATAACTCTCAAAATATTTGATACTCCAAAAATAGATTTATAGCCATATAACCTCAAAGTATATATTTTATCAAATCATAACGTTTATAGTCAATCCAAACCGTATGAATAAAATCAAATAATATCATTTCCCATTTCATATTAAGCAATTAACAATGTCGCACCCTGTTTTCTCGCGAAAAACGTTTCGACGTGTGACAATTCTTTTAAAGGAGGTATTAAAAGAGGAGAGTCGCCACCTAACGATTTTTGAGGTGTGTTAGGGCACTTATTTGCGAATAACTCTGTTTGACTAGTCTACGTCACCAAGGATCGAGTAAGGGCTAAATTACCTCAAAGAGAAGGTGTTATGCACTCTTCGAGGTCCACAACTGTGGGTTCTGGCCGAACTCCGGGCAATGCTCGCACCAAGAGAAAGTTAGAATAATAGTATCTCAGTGGCCTTGGCTTTCAGCCGGCCAAAACAAAGTACATAACAAGAGAATGAGGGAATAACAGAACAAAGCTTCAAATTTTAGTGAAATTATAGCGATTCCCGCCTGTCTTAAAGGGGAATGGGGAGGGGTTTATATAGTCACAGAAATTGAACAAGTAAACAAGCAAAACTGTAAAATCAAACATAAATAAGGAAGTAATAACATGCAGAATCAATAAAAATCAGATTAGGGAAAAAATAAGTAAACCCTAGTTGACAGAAATCGAAGATTGGCCGGAAATCTTGGCTATCGGACCCATATAGCCATGGTCGTGATGTATATGGACTAAATACCGTCCCGATTCAAGCGGTTGAAGTTGAATGGCCGGATTCTAAGAGATAGTACTTGCCATGTTTAGGAAAATACTAGGTGATACCATAGATTTGTAGAGAATAACGAGATAACACACAAAAGGCAAGAAAATCATGGAAAGAATCCATGGTTGAGACAGATTTGGAGAGACTTGAGAGGGCGGCTAGGGTTTCTGTGGAGAGGAGAAGAGAGGATATAGAGGCGGCGTCTCAAGGAAAATGGGGTTAGGGTTTCTGGGTTGGGTTAATTAAAAGAGGAGAATGAAGGAGGGCCGTTGATTTTGAGAGATCAACGGCCAGGATTAAAAAATGAATGGGACGGATCATGGAGATGGGTACCAACTAGGTTTTAGGTTAAGGGGTTGTTTGGTTTGGGCTAGGATTATTGGGCTAAGGTATTGGCCAATTTGGTCCGAAAAATCACTCAAAATTGGGCCAGCCTTTTAAACACATATAATTTATAAAAATAATTAGTAAATAAATAAAATATATTTTATGCACTAAAATTATTTACAATAATGATTTAGCATTATAAAAATATAAAATGCTATTTGACGCAAATAATATAAATAAGGAGCATCTGTATATGAATATAGGCTATTACTGAAAAATTGTGCAAATAGCTTTAAAATGCTAATGTAATCATATAAAAATAAAGTGAAAATATTATGAGACATATATGGGGGGGAAATAGTAAATTTGGATGATTAAGTCATCACAAATAATATAAAGGGATAATTACTAAATATTTATGTAATTTAAATGCAAGAAAATTAATTTTAAAGCTCTAAAAAATATGGAAAATTATAAAAAGTGTTAGTATAGATTTGTAAGCTAAATAATGATGCAAACAAATAATGTTTTGAAAGTATATATATCATTTGAAAAATATGAGGGCAAAATTGGGTATCAACAAACAACATGAGATTTCAATCCTTAAAGATTTAACAAGTGCTACTTCGAAATATAAAGATTTTAGAAATATTACATTTCTCATTTTATAAAACAAAGGTAATGATATAACTCAAACGTTTAGTCCGTTTATCATCAACATAAATTTTAATAAAACTTACTCTCCGGACTTAATTTATGTGAACCTATTTCCTTTTTAGTCTGTGCCAAAAATAATGATCCCTTTTCATATTTGAAAATAATTTACCTTTACGCAATAATTTATAACTACACAAAATATATGTGCCTGATTTTACACCACAAGTTCAAAAGTCCTTGCAATTTTCTTAAACCCCGTGCCTAGTCAAATAAGTTCACATAAATCAAAACAGAGGGAGTTTAACATTTGCCTCAGGTGTCATTTGTTAACAAGGTTTTGAAAAATAAGATATTACAACAAAAAATATGACACCATTTCTTATGCAACAAGACTCAAAGACCATGGTGACATTCTTTCCCGCTTGTCCAAATGGGTATAGATGCACAATTATGGGCAATCTCATGTATCAAGTCAAAACATGTGTTTAGATAAAATCCCTCAAGTAGAGTAAGTTTTAATCAACTTATCTTAAGTCCAAGCTCCAAATAGTACTATAAAGCTCCAATTCATTTTGAACTCTCAAACGCCGCCAACAAGCCAATATCTACATAACAACTCATATTCATCAACGACATATTATGATAACATCAACTATGTCAACTAAGTGTTCAATACTTAGGTCCAACTTTACAAGTATAGTAAAAATCGATATTTCCACCACAAAAGTTAGTTCTTGAGTTTTAACTCTAAATCTCTCATTGCATATACAACAATACGAAATTCAATAATTGAATTGCTCACAAGATTATAAAGAGTATCATTTAACTCATTTTCACCAAATTGACACTATTTATCATCTCTATCCACTAGTCAATCTTATTCAAAGTACCCAATTCTAGGGTTCATCTCCCAACTTAATCAAATCATGATTTTTACTCCAAATTACCTTCTATATATTTAATTATACACAATACATGAAGATTGAGTAGTGGGATAACCTCTTGAAGACAAATATTGAAAATCTCCATTTTTGTGTTCTTGGAGGATTTGAAAGAATCTAACAAATTCCAAGGTTGAATCTTGTTACTATTAGTGTTAATAAACTTGAATTAACATAAAACTTGGATAAAAACTCACCTTGTATGATCTAAGTGAAGCCTTGGTCGAAATTCTCTTCAAAAGCCCCAAAGAACTCCCAAAATTTGACCCCAAATCATCTAAGCGCGCACTTAGGTCAACCAACTTCTTCAACTGCGCTCTCAGGTACACAGTCGTCCAGTCCGATTTGGAGATGGTACTTTTCAAAATTGGGCAAGTACCTAAGTAATTCCATATACACATGACCAATAGCGGAGAAACACAGATATGGTAAGCAAATAATGGAAGAATCTCATTATCAACAGGATTATGAGAAGGATTTAAGGGGAGGTGGCTAGGGTTCTTTAGAGAGAGAAGGAGAGTGGAGAGCATTCGGAGGCGGTCTCATGAAAAATGGGAATTAGGGTTTGGGTTGGGTAATTAAAAGTGGTAGGGTAGCTGTGGGCCGTTGATCTTGAGAGATCAACGACCAAGATTGAAAAAATGAACGGGCAGGTTAATTTTGCGGGTCGCGACCGGGTTGATTAATGGGGTTGTTGGTTTGGGCTGCTGAAGAGTAAAATGAATGGGCCAGATCCCTTGGGCCTGTTTTGGTTCGAAAATTAGCCCTTCATTGGGCTATAAAATTAAATATTCAAAATTTGTTTGAAATAATTTGCAAAAAGTAATTTATAAATAATAAAATATTACTTATGAAGTAAAATAATTAAAAATAATAGCTTAACATTATAAAAATACTATTCTAACACAAATAATGTAATAACTATAGTTATGTGTAGAATGTAGGCTATTCTTGCAAAATTTGTGTAAATAAATTAAAAATACAAATGCAATCATATGAATTAAAGTAAAAATGTTATAAAACATATACGTGGGTGTGAGCATGTGATTTTTGCCATGATTAATCTACTCCTACAAATCCATTAAAATTAGGATTTTTCCTTAATTATTTGATTTTTAGGAATTAATTGCATAAGTTTGGTGTCTTGTTTGCATTTTTTGTCTGCGCATTTTTATTCAAAAAATAAATACAAAAATATATATGTTGCATTTTTATTCATAAAAATACAAAAATGTGTAGCATTTTAATTCATAGAAAATACAAAAATATGTTGCATTTTTTTTGCATTTAGGCATTTAATTCTAGTATTAATTAGGTATTAATTTAGTTTT